>NW_027591634.1:12500-80000 GCF_964213995.1 Mustelus asterias | reverse complement strand
ATGTCAGTGTGTGTCACTGTGTGTGTGTGTGTGTGTGTGCGTCAGTGTGTATCACAGTGTGTGTGTGTCAGTGTGTATCACTGTGTGTTTTTGTCAATGTGTGTCACTGTGTGTGTGTGTATCAGTGTGTGAGCGTCAGTGCCGATGTTCTTGTCAGTGTGTGTCACTGTGTGTGTGAGTGTGTGTGTCAGTGTGCATCACTGTGTGTGTGTGTGGGTCAGGGTGTATCAGTGTGTGTGTGTGTCAGTGTGTACCACTGTCTGTGTGTCACTGTGTGTGTGTCACTGTGTGTGTGTCAATGTGTAACAGTGGGTGTGTGTCTGTCAGTATGTATCACTGTGTGTGTGTGTGTCAGCGTGTATCACTGTGTGTGTGTGTGTGTCAGTGTGTGTCACTGTGTGTGTGTGTCAGTGTGTATCACTGTCTGTGTGTCACTGTGTGTGTCAATGTGTAACACTGGGTGTGTTTGTGTCAGTGTGTATCACTGTGTGTGTGTGTCAGTGTGTATCACTGTGTGTGTGTGTGTCAGTGTGTATCACTGTGTGTGTGTGTGTGTGTGTGTCAGTGTGTATCACTGTGTGTGTGTGTCAGTGTGTATCACTGTGTGTGTGTGTGTGTCAGTGTGTATCACTGTGTGTGTGTGTCAGTGTGTATCACTGTGTGTGGTTGTCAGTGCGTGTCATTGTGTGTGTGTCAGTGGGTATCACTGCGTGTGTGAGCGACAGTGTCACTGTGTGTGAGTGTGTGTGTCAGTGTGCATCACTGTGTGTGGGTCACTGTGTGTGTGTGAGAGTCAGTGTGAGTCACTGTGTGTGGGTCAGTGTGTATCACTGTGTGTGTGTCAGTGTGTCTCACTGTATGTGTGCGTGTCAGTGTGTGTCACTGTGTGTGTGTCGGTGTGTCTCACTGTGTGTGTGCATGTCAGTGTGTGTCACTGTGTGTGTGTGTGTGTGTGTGTGCGTCAGTGTGTATCACAGTGTGTGTGTGTGTGTGTGTCAGTGTGTATCACTGTGTGTTTTTGTCAGTGTGTGTCACTGTGTGTGTGTGTATCTGTGTGAGTGAGGGTCAGTGCCGATTTTCGTGTCAGTGTGTGTCACTGTGTGTGTGAGTGTGTGTGTCAGTGTGCATCACTGTGTGTGTGTGTGGGTCAGTGTGTATCAGTGTGTGTGTGTGTCAGTGTGTATCACTGTCTGTGTGTCACTGTGTGTGTGTCACTGTGTGTGTGTCAATGTGTAACACTGGGTGTGTGTGTGTCAGTGTGTATCACTGTGTGTGTGTGTGCCAGCGTGTATCACTGTGTGTATGTGCGTCAGTGTGTATCACTGTCTGTGTGTCACTGTGTGTGTGTGTGTGTGTGTGTGTGTGTGTGTCAATGTGTAACACTGGGTGTGTTTGTGTCAGTGTGTATCACTGTGTGTGTGTCAGTGTGTATCACTGTGTGTGTGTGTCAGTGTGTATCACTGTGTGTGTGTGTCAGTGCGTGTCATTATGTGTGTGTCAGTGTGTATCACTGCGTGTGTGAGCGACAGTGTCACTGTGTGTGAGTGTGTGTGTCAGTGTGCATCACTGTGTGTGTGTGTCAGTGTGTATCACTGTGTGTGTGTGTGAGAGAGTCAGTGTGTGTCACTGTGTGTGTGTCAGTGTGTATCACTGTGTGTGATTGTCAGTGTGTATCACTGTGTGTGTGTGTGGGTCAGTGTGTGTCAATGTGTGTGTGTGGGTCAGTGTGTATCACTGTGTGTGTGTGTCAGTGTGTGTCACTGTATGTGTGCGTGTCAGTGTGTGTCACTGTGTGTGTGTCAGTGTGTATCACTGTGTGTGTGTCAATGTGTCCCACTGTGTGTGTGCGCGTCAATGTGTGTCACTGTGTGTGTGTCAGTGTGTCTCACTGTGTGTGTGCGTGTCAGTGTGTGTCACTGTGTGTGTCAGTGTGTATCACTGTGTGTGTGTGTGTGTGTGTGTCAGTGTGTATCACTGTGTGTTTTTGTCAGTGTGTATCACTGTGTGTGTGTGTATCAGTGTGTGTGAGGCTCAGTGCCGATGTGTGTGTCAGTGTGTGTCACTGTGTGTGTGAGTGTGTGTGTCAGTGTGCATCACTGTGTGTGTGTGTCAGTGTGATTCACTGTCTGTGTGTCACTGTGTGTGTGTGTGTGTCAATGTGTATCACTGGGTGTGTGTGTGTCAGTGTGTATCACTGTGTGTGTGTGCCAGTTCGTGTCATTGTGTGTGTGTCAGTGTGTATCACTGTGTGTGTGTGTGTGTGTGTCAGTGATTATCAATGTGTGTGTGTGTGGGTCAATGTTTATCACTGTGTGAGTGTGGGTCAGTGTGTGTCACTGTGTGTGTGTCAGTATGTATCACTGTGTGTGTGTGTCAGTGTGTATCACTGTGTGTGTGTCACTGTGCGTGTCAGTGTGCGTCAGTGTGTGTGTGTGTGGGTCAGTGTGTGTCACTGTGTGTGTCAGTATGTATCACTGTGTGTGTGTCAGTGTGTATCACTGTGTGTGTGTCACCTTGCGTGTCAGTGTGTGTCACTGTGTGTGTGTCACTGTGTGTGTGTGTCAGTGTGTATCACTGTGTGTGTGTGTCAGTGTGTGTCAATGTGTGTGTGTGGGTCAGTGTGTATCACTGTGTGTGTGTCAGTGTGTGTCACTGTGTGTGTGTGTCAGTGTGTCTCACTGTGTGTGTGCGTGTCAGTGTGTCACTGTGTGTGTGTCAGTGTGTCTCACTGTGTGTGTGCGTGTCAGTGTGTCACTGTGTGTGTGTCAGTGTGTCTCACTGTGTGTGTGCGTGACAGTGTGTGTCACTGTGTGTGTGTGTGTGTGCGTCAGTGTGTATCACTGTGTGTGTGTGTGTGTGTGTCAGTGTGTATCACTGTGTGTTTTTGTCAGTGTGTGTCACTGTGTGTGTGTGTATCAGTGTGTGTGAGGGTCATTGCCGATATGTGTGTCAGTGTGTGTCACTGTGTGTGTGAGTGTGTGTGTCAGTGTGCATCAATGTGTGTGTGTGTGGGTCAGTGTGAATCACTGTGTGTGTGTGTCAGTGTGTACCACTGTCTGTGTGTCACTTTGTGTGTGTCACTGTGTGTGTGTGTCAGTGTGTATCACTGTCTGTGTGTCACTGTGTGTGTGTGTGTCAATGTGTATCACTGGGTGTGTGTGTGTGTCAGTGTGTATCACTGTGTGTGTGTGTCAGTGCGTGTCATTGTGTGTGTGTCAGTGTGTATCACTGTGTGTGTGTCAGCGTGTATCACTGCGTGTGTGAGCGACAGTGTCACTGTGTGTGAGTGTGTGTGTCAGTGTGCATCACTGTGTGTGTGTGTGTGTGTGTGTGTGGGTCAGTGCGTATCACTGTGTGTGTGGGTCAGTTTCTGTCACTGTGTGTGTCAGTATGTATCACTGTGTGTGTGTGTCAGTGTGTATCACTGTGTGTGTGTGTCAGTGCGTATCACTGTGCGTGTCAGTGTGTATCACTGTGTGCGTGTGTCAGTGTGTATCACTGCGTGTGTGAGGGACAGTGTCACTGTGTGTGTGTGTGTCAGTGTGTATCACTGTGTGTGTGTGTGTGTCAGTGTGTCAGTGTGTGTCACTGCGTGTGTGTGTCAGAGTGTGTGTGTGTCAGTGTGTATCACTGTGTGTGTGTTTGTGTGTGTGTGTGTCAGTGTGTATCACTGTGTGTGTGGGTCAGTGTGTGTCACTGTGTGTGTGTGTGTGTGTGTCAGTGTGTATCACTGTGTGTGTGGGTCAGTGTGTGTCACTGTGTGCGTGTCAGTGTGTATCACTGTGTGTGTGTGTGGGTCAGTGTGTGTCACTGTGTGTGTGTCAGTCTGTATCACTGTGTGTGTGTGTGTCAGTGTGTATCACTGTGTGTGTATGTGTCAGTGTGTATCACTGTGTGTGTGTGTGTGTGTCAGTGTGTATCACTGTGTGTGTATGTGTCAGTGTGTATCACTGTGTGTGTGTGTCAGTGTGTATCACTGTGTGTGTGCGTGTGTCAGTGTGTATCACTGTGTGTGTGTGGGTCAGTGTGTATCACTGTGTGTGTATGTGTCAGTGTGTATCACTGTGTGTGTGTCAGTGTGTATCACTGTGTGTGTGTGTGTCAGTGTGTATCACTGTGTGTGTGTGGGTCAGTGTGTATCACTGTGTGTGTATGTGTCAGTGTGTATCACTGTGTGTGCGTGTCAGTGTGTATCACTGTATGTGTGTGTGTCAGCGTGTATCACTGTGTGTGTGTGTCAGTGTATGTCACTGTGTGTGTATGTGTCAGTGTGTATCACTGTGTCTATGTGGGTCAGTGTGTAACACTGTGTGCGTGTCATCATGTGTGTGTGGGTCAGTTTGTGTCACTGTGTTTCTGTGGGTCAGTGTGCATCACTGTGTGTGTGTGCGTGTGTGTATCACTGTGTATCACTGTGTGTGTGTGTGTGTTTAGGTGTGCAACAGTGTGTGTTGTTCAGTGTGTATCACTGTGTGTGTGTGTCACTGTGTATCACTGTGTGTCAGTGTGCATCACTGTGTGTGTGTGTGTGTGTCAGTGTGTATCACCGTGTGTGTGTGTGTCAGTGTGTATCACTGAGTGTGTGTGGGTCAGTGTGTATCACTGTGTGTGTGTATGACAGTGTGTATCACTGTGTGTGTGCGTGTGTCAGTGTGTATCACTGTGTGTGTGTGGGTCAGTGTGTATCACTGAGTGTGTGTGGGTCAGTGTGTATCACTGTGTGTGTGTGTCAGTGTGTATCACTGTGTGTGTGTGTCAGTGTGTATCACTGTGTGTGTGTGGGTCAGTGTGTATCACTGTGTGTGTATGTGTCAGTGTGTATCACTGTGTGTGCGTGTCAGTGTGTATCACTGTATGTGTGTGTGTCAGCGTGTATCACTGTGTGTGTGTGTCAGTGTATGTCACTGTGTGTGTATGTGTCAGTGTGTATCACTGTGTCTATGTGGGTCAGTGTGTAACACTGTGTGCGTGTCATCATGTGTGTGTGGGTCAGTTTGTGTCACTGTGTTTCTGTGGGTCAGTGTGCATCACTGTGTGTGTGTGCGTGTGTGTATCACTGTGTATCACTGTGTGTGTGTGTGTGTTTAGGTGTGCAACAGTGTGTGTTGTTCAGTGTGTATCACTGTGTGTGTGTGTCACTGTGTATCACTGTGTGTCAGTGTGCATCACTGTGTGTGTGTGTGTGTGTCAGTGTGTATCACCGTGTGTGTGTGTGTCAGTGTGTATCACTGAGTGTGTGTGGGTCAGTGTGTATCACTGTGTGTGTGTGTATGACAGTGTGTATCACTGTGTGTGTGTGTGTGTCAGTGTGTATCACCGTGTGTGTGTGTGTCAGTGTGTATCACTGAGTGTGTGTGGGTCAGTGTGTATCACTGTGTGTGTGTGTATGACAGTGTGTATCACTGTGTGTCAGTGTGTATCACTGTGTGTGTGAGTGTGTGGGTCAGTGTGCATCACTGTGTGTGTGTGTGTCAGTGTGTATCCCTGTCTGTGTGGGGGTCAGTGTGTATCACTGTGTGTGTGTGGGTCAGTGTGTATCACTGTGTGTCAGTGTGCATCACTGTGTGTGTGTGTGTCAGTGTGTATCACTGTGTGAGGGGGGTCAGTGTGTATCACTGTGTGTGTGTGGGTCAATGTGTATCACTGTGGGTGTGTGGGTCAGTGAGTATCACTGTGTGAGGGGGGTCAGTGTGTATCACTGTGGGTGTGTGGGTCAGTGTGTATCACTGTGTTTGTGTGGGTCAGTGGTGTGTCACTGTGTGTGTGTGGGTCAGTGTATGTCACTGTGTGTTTGTGTGGGTCCGTGTGCATCATAGTTTGTGTGTGTGTGTGTGTGTGTGTGTGTGGGTGTGTATCAGTGTGTGTTTGTGTGTGTCAGTGTGTTTCACTGTGTGTGTGTTTGGTCAGTGTGTATCACTGTGTGCGGGGGACAGTGTGTATCACTGTGTGTGTTTGTGTCAGTGTGTGTCACTGTGTTTGCGTGTGTCAGTGAGTATCACTGTGTGCGTGTGTGTCACTGTATGCCACTGTGTGTGTGTGTGTCAGTGTGTATCACTGTGTGTGTGTGGGTCAGTGTGGATCACTGTGTGTGTGTGTGTGTGTCAGTGTGTATCACTGTGTGTGTGTCAGTGTGTGTCAATGTGTGTGTGTGGGTCAGTGTGTATCAGTGTGTGTGTGGGGGTCAGTGTGTATCACTGTGTATGTGTGTGTGTGAGTCAGTGTGCATCACTGTGTGTGTGGGTCAGTGTGTATCACTGTGTGTGTGTGTGTCACTGTGTGTGTGTGTCACTGTGTGTGTGTGTCAGTGTGTGCCACTGTGTGTGTGTGCGTCAGTGTGTATCACTGTGTGTGTGTGTCAGTGTGTGCCACTGTGTGTGTGTGCGTCAGTGTGCATCACTGTGTGTGTGTGTCAGTGTGCATCACTGTGTGTGTGTCACTGTGTGTGTGTGTGTCACTGTGTGCCACTGTGTGTGCGTGCGTCAGTGTGTCTCACTGTGTGAGTGTGTCAGTGTGCATCACTGTGTGTGTGTGTGTGTGTCAGTGTGTGTCACTGTGTGTGTGTCAGTGTGTGTCACTGTGTGTGTGCGTGTCAGTGTGTATCACTGTGTGTGTGTGCGTCAGTGTGCATCACTGTGTGTGTGTGTGTCAGTATGTATCACTGTGTGCGTGTGTCAAAGTGTGTGTGTGTGTGTCAGTGTGCATCACTGTGTGTGTGTGTGTGTCAGTGTGTGTCACTGTGTGTGTGTGTCAAAGTGTGTGTGTGTGTGTCAGTGTGCATCACTGTGTGTGTGTGTGTGTCAGTGTGTATCACTGTGTGCGTGTGTCAAAGTGTGTGTGTGTGTCAGTGTGCATCACTGTGTGCGGGGGGCAGTGTGTATCAGTGTGTATCACCGTGTGTGTGCCACTGTGTGTGTGTCACTGTGTGTGTGTGTGTGTGTGTCAGTGTGCATCACTTTGTGTGTGTGGGTCAGTGTGTATCACTGTGTGTGGGGGGGTCAGTGTGTATCACTGTGTGAGTGTGTGTCAGTGTGTATCACTGTGTGTCTGTGTGTCAGTGTGCATCACTGTATGTCTGTGGGTCAGTGTGCATCACTGTCTGTGTGTGGGTCAGTGTGTATTACTGTGTGTGTGTGTGTGTGTGTGGGTGGGTCAGTGTGTATTACTGTGTGTGTGTGTCAGTGTGTGTGTGTGTGTCAGTGTGTATCACTGTGTGTGTCTGTGTGTGTATATATATATATTATACATATATAATCCATATCAGTGTGGATGTGTTTGTGTGTGCGCGTGTTGTCCCAAATCTGGAGATTTCCCAGTCTTCTTGGGTTGGATTGGGGGAAGGCTAACTTTATTGGGATCAGGCAGAAATTGGCAGCTCTTGATTGGGAGAGGTTGTTTGAGGGTAAATCCACATCTGGTATGTGGCAGTCTTTTAAGGAACGGTTGTTAGGGCTACAGGACAAGCATGTGCCTGTAAAAAAGAAGGATAGGAAGGGTAGGATTAGAGAACCGTGGATAACCAGGGAAATTGAGGGACTGGTCAAAAGGAAAAGAGAGGCGTATGTTAGGTCCAAGCAGCTAAAAACGGAGGGAGCTCTGGAGGAGTACAATGAAAGTAGGAAAATACTCAAACGGGGAATTAGAAGAGCAAAAAGGGGCCACGAAATGTTCTTGGCAGACAGGATTAAGGAGAATCCCAAGGCATTTTATTCATATGTTAGGAACAAAAGGGTTGTTAGGGAAAAAATTGGACCTCTCAGGGACAAAAGTGGGGACTTATGCTTGGAGCCCAAAAAAAGTAGGGGAGATCCTAAATGAATACTTTGCGTCGGTATTCACAAAGGAGAGGGATGTGTTGACTGGGAGTGTCTCGGAGAGGAGTGTTGAACCGTTGGAGAAAATCTCCATTACAAAGGAGGAGGTGTTAGGTTTGTTAGAGAATATAAAGACTGACAAATCCCCAGGGCCTGATGGAATCTATCCAAGGCTGCTCAGGGAGACGAGAGGTGAAATCGTTGTGCCTCTGACGCAAATCTTTGTCTCGTCACTGGACACAGGTGAGGTCCCAGAGGATTGGAGGATAGCAAATGTGGTCCCGTTATTTAAGAAGGGTAGGAAGGATAACCCGGGTAATTATAGGCCCCTGAGCTTGACGTCCGTGGTGGGGAAGTTGTTGGAGAAGGTTCTTAGAGATAGGATGTATGCGCATTTAGAAAGGAATAAACTCATTAACGATAGTCAGCATGGTTTTGTGAGAGGGAGGTCATGCCTCACTAACCTGGTGGTGTTTTTTGAAGAAGTGACCAAAATGGTTGACGAAGGGCCGTGGATGTTGTCTATATGGACTTTAGTAAAGCGTTTGACAAAGTCCCTCATGGTAGGCTAGTGAAAAAGGTTGGATCCCATGGGATAAAGGGGGAGGTGGCTAGATAGGTGGAGAACTGGCTTGGTCATAGAAGACAGAGGGTGGTAGTGGAAGGGTCTTTTTCCGGCTGGAGGCATGTGACTAGTGGTGTTCCGCAGGGCTCTGTATTGGGACCTCTGCTGTTTGTGATTTATATAAATGATCTGGAAGAAGGAGTAACTGGGGTGATCAGTAAGTTTGCGGACGACACAAAACTGGCAGGACTTGCAGATAGTGAGGAACATTGTCAGAGGCTACAGAAGGATATAGATAGGCTGGAAATTTGGGCAAGGAAATGGCAGATGGAGTTCAATCCTGACAAATGCGAAGTGATGCATTTTGGTGGGAATAATGTAGGGAGGAGCTACACGATAAATGGAAGAACCATAAAGGGTGTAGAGACGCAGAGGGACCTGGGTGTGCAAGTCCACAGATCATTGAAGGTGACGTCACAGGTGGAGAAGGTGGTGAAGAAGGCATATGGCATGCTTGCCTTTATAGGACGGGGCATAGAGTATAAGAGTTGGGGTCTGATGTTGCAGATGTATAGAACGTTGGTTCGGCCGCATTTGGAATACTGCGTCCAGTTCTGGTCGCCACACTACCAGAAGGACGTGGAGGCTTTGGAGAGAGTACAGAGGAGGTTTACCAGGATGTTGCCTGGTATGGAGGGGCTTGGTTATGAGGAGAGATTGGGGAAACTGGGGTTGTTCTCCTTGGAAAGACGGAGGATGAGGGGAGACTTAATAGAGGTGTATAAAATTATGAAAGGCATAGATAGGGTGAACGGTGGGAAGCTTTTCCCCGGGTCGGTGGTGACGTTCACGAGGGGTCATAGGTTCAAGGTGAAGGGGGGGAGGTTTAACACAGATATCAGAAGGACATATTTCACACAGAGGGTCGTGGGGGCCTGGAATGTGTTGCCGGGCAAGGTGGTGGAGGCGGACACACTGGGAACGTTTAAGACTTATCTAGACAGCTATATGAACGGAGTGGGAATGGAGGGATACAAAAGAGTGGTCTAGTCTGGACCAGGGAGCGGCGCGGGCTAATTGTTCCTTGTTTCCCGTTTCAAGGCTTCATTCTATGATCATCTTGCTGGTGCCAGTACAGAGCGAGACTGCGGATAGTTGGGAACCTGTCTCGGGGGCAGGGAATTCATATGGTGTTCGTGGAAGTGGAAATGACTAGGGTTGGGAAGCATTTTCTGATCAGGGCCATTGTGATCTCCTGGAATCGTTTCGATCGCCTCAGGGGGTCGGAGAGGAATTTCCCAGATTTTTTTTCCCCATATTGGCCCTGGGGTTTTTCACTCTGGGTTTTCGCCTCTCCCTGGAGATCACATGGTCTGGAATGGAGGGGTGGGGGTGAGTTAATAGGTTGTAATGAACAAAGCATCGTAGCTGTGAGGGACAGCTCGGTGGATAGGATATTGGTATGTAGATAGGCTGGAAAATTGGGCGGGGATCCTGGATTCAGGATTCAATCCTGGACCGGGGAGCGGCGCGGGCTTGGAGGGCCGAAGGGCCTGTTCCTGTGCTGTATTGTTCTTTGTTCTTTGTTCTGAGGGGTTAAACTCCCTCTTGAAGCTGAGCGAAACCCTTTTAAAAACATGGCAGTATCTGTAAGGAGCTTTGAGCTTTAACAAAGGGTCACCTGGACTCGAAACGTCAGCTCTTTCCTCTCCTTACAGATGCTGCCAGACATGCTGAGATTTTCCAGCGATTCCTCTTTTGGTTTCAGATTCCAGCAGCCGCAGTAATTTGCTTTTATCCTTTTAAAAAACATAATCCATCAGCGCATAGAGACATCACGGATACTGATTCACACAAAGTGAGAGAGACAGAGAGAGTGACAGAGAGAGATACAGAGTGAGAGAGGCAGAAATTCACCACCACCCCCTCCTAGGAATTAGAGTGACGAAAGGCTCAACTTCTAAAACTGAATTGTAAAGGTGTCTGTGCATTCTATTTAATAATTAGCTTCATTGCTCTGTCTCACACTCCTGTTATTTTGGATACAGAACAAACTAATAGACCATTTCATATGACAGAATTAATTTTCTGTTTGTCATCCACCAAAGGGTTAACATATTTGTGACGAATTGCAAAGCTTGGCTATTTGAACCGCAGGTCTTCAAACGCCAGCCCCCACCGCGTTCGGGGTAATACAGAGACAACAACACACGAGTGTGGCCTGTGGAACAGGCCTCAGTTCATCATCATCCTCTGGAGAAAATCTCTGGTCCAAGGGATCCGAGTCACATTTCAGTCTTCAAAATTCAAATTCCTGGGGAGAAGAAATAGAGAAAAATAATTAATTAAATACAAGACCCAGCTCATCACCAATGGGGGGAATCACACAGACTCAGCTCATCGGCAATGGGCTGGCCATCGATCGAGCTGTCTGGCAAACTGCAGGCTGACAGATCGGGGCCACTGCACATGCACAGAGTTCAGGAACTGTCAGACTCCGGCCTGAATAGGCTCCGCCCCCCGATCTTTTAATGATATTCACTGTTGTGGCCTCTGCGTTGCACAGATTGTGGGAGATTCGAGTCTGAACTCCCCCGGAAAAAAACCAGCGTGATTTACACCAGTTTTCCAGCCAATTCAGCACTTAGAACTTTGTTGGGAGAATCGCCCCCTGGGTCTTGTATCGACGAGATAGTCAACATCTTTTCCCAAAGGGAGGGGAGTCTAAAACAAGAGGTACAGGTTTAAGGTGAGAGGGGAGAGATACAGAAGGATCCAGAGGGGGGCACATTTTTCACACAGCGGGTAATGAGTGTCTGGAACAAGCTGCCAGAGGCAATAGCAGAGGTGGGTACAATTTTGTCTGATACAAAGCATTTAGACAGTTACATGGGTAAGATGGGTACAGAAGGAAATAGGCCAAATGCGGACAATTGGGACTAGCTTAGTGGTTAAAAAAAAGAGTGGTAAGTTGTGTCGAAGGGCCTGATTCCATGCTGTAAACCTCGATTACTCTGTGACTAACTTTCGTAGATACGGGATCTGAAATGTCTCGGGGGGGGTGCGGGGGAGGGGAGGGAGGGGGGGGTACGGGGGGGGGTGCGGGGGAGGGGGGGTGCAGGGGGGGGGGTGCGGGGGAGGGGGGGCTGCGGGGGAGGGGGGGGTGCGGGGGAGGGGGGGTGCGGCGGAGGGGGGGTGCGGGGAGGGGAGGGTGCGGGGGAGGGGAGGGGGTGCGGGGGAGGGGGGGTGCGGGGGAGAGGGGGTGCGGGGGAGGGGGGCGCGCGGGGGAGCGGGGCGCGGGGGAGGGGGGCGCGGGGAAGGGGGGCGCGAGGAGGGGGGGCGCGGGGGAAGGGGGGCGCGACGGAGGGGGGCGTGCGGGGGAGGGGGCGTGGGGGGGAGGGGGGCGCGGGGGAGGGTGCGTGCGGGGGAGGGAGGGCGCGGGGGAGGGGGGGCGCGGGGGAGGGGGGCGGGGGAGGGGGGTGTGGGGGGGAGGGGGCGTGGGGGGGAGGGGGCGTGGGGGGGAGGGGTCATGGGGGGGAGGGAGCGTGCGGGGGAGGGGGGCGTGGGGGGGAGGGGGCGTGGGGGAGGGGGTATTGGGGGGGAGGGGGCGTGGGGGGGAGGGGGCATTGGGGGGAGGGGGCGTGCGGGGGAGGGGGGCGCGCGGGGGGAGGGGAGGAGCGCGGGGGGAGGGGGGGTGTGGGGGGGGCTTGGGGGGGAGGGGGCGTGGGGAGGGGGTTCGTGCGGGGGGAGGGGGGCGCGCGGGGGAGGAGGGGGCATGGGGGGGAGAGGGGTGCGGGGGTGCGGGGGTGCGCGGGGGGGAGGGGGACGCGGGGGTGCGCGGGGGAGGGTTGGCGCGGGGGGGCTGCGGGGGAGGGGGGGGGAGGGGGATGCGGGGGAGGGGAGGGGTGCGGGGGAGGGGAGGGGGGTGCGGGGGATGGGGGGAGCGGGGGATGGGGGGGTGCGGGGGAGGGGGGTGCGGGGGAGGAGAGGGAGGGGTGCGAGGGAGGGGTGCGGGGGAGGAGAGGGAGGGGTGCGGGGGAGGAGAGGGAGGGGTGCGGGGGAGGGGTGTGGGGGAGGGGAGGGAGGGGTGCGGGGGAGGGGAGGGAGGGGGGAGGGGAGGGAGGGGTGTGCGGGGGAGGGGAGGGAGGGGGAGGGGAGGGAGGGGTGCGGAGGAGGGGAGGGCAGGGTGTGTGCGGGGGAGGGGAGGGTGCGGGGAGGGGAGGGGGGGCGCGGGTGAGGGGGCGTGCGGGGAAGGGGTGCGCGGGGGAGTGGAGGTGGGGTGCGAGGAGGGGAGGGGGGGTGCGGGTGAGGGGGAGCGCGGGGGAGTGGAGGTGGGGTGCGAGGAGGGGAGGGGGGGTGCGGCGGAGGGGGAGCGCGGGGGAGGGGGCGCGCGGGGGAGGGGGGAGGGTGTCGCGCGGGGGGAGGGGGGTGCGTGGGAGGGGGCGTGGGTGTGCGGGGGAGGGGGGGGCGCGGGTGAGGGGGCGTGCGGGGAAGGGGGGCGCGGGGGAGTGGAGGTGGGGTGCGAGGAGGGGAGGGGGGGGTGCGGGTGAGGGGGAGCGCGGGGGAGGGGGCGCGCGGGGGAGGGGGGGAGGGTGTCGCGCAGGGGGAGGGGGGTGCGGGGGAGGGGCGTGCGGGGGAAGGGGCGCGGGGGTGCGGGGGAGGGGGGGGCGCGGGTGAGGGGGGTGCGGAGGAGGTGGCGTATGTGGGAGGTGGGCGCGCGGGGGAAGGGGGTGCGGGGGAGGGGGGGTGTGGGAAGGGGGGGTGCGGGGGAGCGGGTGTGCGCGGGAGGGGGGTGCGGGAAGGGGGGGTGTGGGAAGGGGGGGTGCGGGCGAGCGGGTGTGCGGGGGAGCGGGTGTGCGGGGGAGCGGGTGTGCGGGGGAGGGGACACGGGGAGGGGGTTTGCGGGGGAGGGGGTGCGGGGGAGGGGGGTGCAGGGAAGGGGGGGTGCGGGGGAGGGGGGTGCAGGGAAGGGGGGGTGCGGGGGAGGGGGGTGCGGGGGAGGGGGGGCGCGGGGAGTGGGTGTGGGGGGGAGGGGGGTGCGGGGGAGCGGGGAGGGGCTGTGCGGGGGAGGGGGTGTGCGGGGGAGCGGGGAGGGGGTGTGCGGGGGAGGGGCTGTGCGGGGGAGGGGGTGTGGGGGGGAGGGGGGTGCGGGGGAGGGGGTGTGCGGGGGAGGGGGTGTGCGGGGGAGCGGGGAGGGGGTGTGCGGGGGAGGGGCTGTGCGGGGGAGGGGGTGTGGGGGGGAGGGGGGTGCGGGGGAGCGGGGAGGGGCTGTGCGGGGGAGGGGGTGTGCGGGGGAGCGGGGAGGGGGTGTGCGGGGGAGGGGCTGTGCGGGGGAGGGGGGGCGCGGGGGAGGGGGTGTGGGGGGGAGGGGGGTGCGGGGGAGCGGGGAGGGGCTGTGCGGGGGAGGGGGTGTGCGGGGGAGCGGGGAGGGGGTGTGCGGGGGAGGGGCTGTGCGGGGGAGGGGGGGCGCGGGGGAGGGGGTGTGGGGGGGAGGGGGGTGCGGGGGAGCGGGTAGGGGCTGTGCGGGGGAGGGGCTGTGCGGGGGAGGGGGGGCGCGGGGGAGGGGGGCGCGGGGGAGGGTGCGTGCGGGGGAGGGGGGGCGCGGGGGAGGGGGGGCGGGGGAGGGGGGCGTGGGGGAAGGGGGCGTGGGGGGAGGGGGCGTGGGGGGGAGGGGTCATGGGGGGGAGGGAGCGTGCGGGGGAGGGGGGCGTGGGTGGGAGGGGGCGTGGGGGAGGGGGCATTGGGGGGGAGGGGGCGTGGGGGGGAGGGGGCATTGGGGGGAGGGGGCGTGCGGGGGAGGGGGGCGCGCGGGGGGAGGGGAGGAGCGCGGGGGGAGGGGGGGTGTGGGGGGGCTTGGGGGGGAGGGGGCGTGGGGAGGGGGTTCGTGCGGGGGGAGGGGTGCGTGCGGGGGAGGAGGGGGCATGGGGGGGGAGAGGGGTGCGGGGTTGCGCGGGGGGGAGGGGGACGCGGGGGTGCGCGGGGGAGGGGTGGCGCGGGGGGGGTGCGGGGGAGGGGAGGGGAGGGGGATGCGGGGGAGGGGAGGGGGGGTGCGGGGGAGGGGAGGGGTGCGGGGGAGGGGAGGGGGGTGCGGGGGATGGGGGGGAGCGGGGGATGGGGGGGTGCGGTGGAGGGGGGTGCGGGGGAGGGGGGCTGCGGGGGAGGGGGGTGCGGGGGAGGAGAGGGAGGGGTGCGAGGGAGGGGTGCGGGGGAGGAGCGGGAGGGGTGCGGGGGAGGAGAGGGAGGGGTGCGGGGGAGGGGTGCGGGGAGGGGAGGGAGGGGTGCGGGGGAGGGGAGGGAGGGGGGAGGGGAGGGAGGGGTGTGGGGGCGGGGAGGGGAGGGGTGTGCGGGGGAGGGGAGGGAGGGGGGAGGGGAGGGAGGGGTGCGGAGGAGGGGAGGGCAGGGTGTGTGCGGGGGAGGGGAGGGGAGGGGAGGGAGAGGGGCGGGGGAGTGGAGGTGGGGTGCGGGGAGGGGAGGGGGGGGTGCGGCGGAGGGGGAGCGCGGGAGAGGGGGCGCGCGGGGGAGGGGGGAGGGTGTCGCGCGGGGGGAGGGGGGTGCGTGGGAGGGGGCGTGGGGGTGCGGGGGAGGGGGGGGCGCGGGTGAGGGGGCGTGCGGGGGAGGGTGCGTGCGGGGAAGGGGGGGCGCGGGGGAGTGGAGGTGGGGTGCGAGGAGGGGAGGGGGGGTGCGGGTGAGGGGGAGCGCGGGGGAGGGGGCGCGCGGGGGAGGGGGGGAGGGTGTCGCGCAGGGAGAGGGGGGTGCGGGGGAGGGGCGTGGGGGGAAGGGGCGCGGGGGTGCGGGGGAGGGGGGGGCGCGGGTGAGGGGGGTGCGGTGGAGGTGGCGTATGTGGGAGGTGGGCGCGCGGGGGAAGGTGGTGCGGGGGAGGGGGCGTGGGGGGGAGGGGGGCGCGGGGAAGGGGTGGCGGGGGAGGGGGGGTGTGGGAAGGGGGGGTGCGGGGGAGCGGGTGTGCGGGGGAGGGGGGTGCGGGAAGGGGGGGTGTGGGAAGGGGGGGTGCGGGGGAGCGGGTGTGCGGGGGAGCGGGTGTGCGGGGGAGCGGGTGTGCGGGGGAGGGGGCACGGGGAGGGGATTTGCGGGGGAGGGGGTGCGGGGGAGGGGGGTGCAGGGAAGGGGGGGTGCGGGGGAGGGGGGTGCGGGGGAGGGGGGGCGTGGGGAGTGGGTGTGGGCGGGAGGGGGGTGCGGGGGAGCGGGGAGGGGCTGTGCGGGGGAGGGGGTGTGCGGGGGAGGGGGTGTGGGGGGGAGGGGGGTGCGGGGGAGCGGGAAGGGGCTGTGCGGGGGAGGGGGTGTGCGGGGGAGCGGGTGTGCGGGGGAGGGGCTGTGCGGGGGAGGGGGGGCGCGGGGGAGGGGGGCGCGGGGGAGGGGGGGTGCGGGGGAGGGGGGTCGCGGGGGAGGGGGGGCGCGGGGGAGGTGGGTGCGGGGGAGGGGGTGTGTGGGGGAGGGGGGTGCGGGGGAGGGGGGAGGGGGTGTGCGGGGGAGGGGGTGTGCGGGGGAGGGGGTGTGTGGGGGAGGAGGGGCGCAGGGGAGGGGGGCGCGGGGGAGGGGGGGCGGGGGGGAGGGGTGCGGGGGAGGGGCAAACAGGGTGGAGAAGGGGCTGAATGGGGCCTCCTCCTATTCCAGTGTAACAGGCTGGATAAGGGGCTGAATGGCCTCCTCCTGTTCCTGTGTAACAGGCTGGAGAAGAGGCTGAATGGCCTCCTCCTGTTCTTGTGTAACAGGCTGGAGAAGGGGCTGAATGGGGCCTCCTCCTGTTCCTGTGTAACAGGCTGGAGAAGGGGCTGAATGGGGCCTCCTCCTGTTCCTGTGTAACAGGCTGGAGAAGAGGCTGAATGGCCTCCTCCTGTTCCTGTGTAACAGGCTGGAGAAGGGGCTGAATGGGGCCTCCTCCTGTTCCTGTGTAACAGGCTGGAGAAGGGGCTGAATGGGGCCTCCTCCTGTTCCTGTGTAACAGACTGGAGAAGGGGCTGAATGGGGCCTCCTCCTGTTCCTGTGTAACAGGCTGGAGAAGGGGCTGAATGGGGCCTCCTCCTGTTCCTCTGTAACAGGCTGGAGAAGGGGCTGAATGGGGCCTCCTCCTGTTCCTGTGTAACAGTTTGGAGAAGGGGCTGAATGGGGCGTCCTCCTGTTCCTGTCTAGCAGGCTGGAGAAGGGGCTGAATGGGGCCTCCTCCTGTTCCTGTGTAACAGGCTGGAGAAGGGGCTGAATGGCCTCCTCCTGTTCCTGTGTAACAGACTGGAGAAGGGGCTGAATGTGGTCTCCTACTGTTCCTGTGTAACAGGCTGGAGAAGGGGCTGAATGGCCTCCTCCTGTACCTGTTTAACTGGCTGTAGAAGGGGCTGAATGTCCTCCTCCTGTTCCTGTGTAAGAGGCTGGAGAAGGGGCTGAATGGGCTATACCTGTTCCTGTGTAACAGGCTGGAGAAGGGGCTGAATGGCCTCCTCCTGTTCCTGTGTAACAGGCTGGAGAAGGGGCTGAATGGCCTCCTCCTGTTCCTGTGTTAGAGGCTGGAGAAGGGGCTGCATGGGGCCTCCTCCTGTTCCTCTGTAACAGGCTGGAGAAGGGGCTGAATGGCCTCCACCTGTTCCTGTGTAACAGGCAGGAGAAGGGGCTGAATGGCCTCCGCCTGTTCCTGTGTAACAGGCTGGAGAAGGGGCTGAATGGGGCCTCCTCCTGTACCTGTGTTAGAGGCTGGAGAAGGGGCTGCATGGGGCCTGCTCCTGTTCCTGTGTAACAGGCTGGAGAAGGGGCTGAATGGGGCCTCCTCCTGTTCCTGTGTAACAGGCTGGAGAAGGGGCTGAATGGGGCCTCCTCCTGTTCCTGTGTAACAGGCTGGAGAAGTGGCTGAATGGGGCCTCCTCCTGTTCCTGTGTAACAGGCTGGAGAAGGGGATGAATGGGACCTCCTCCTGTTCCTGTGTAACAGGCTGGAGAAGCGGCTGAATGGGGCCTCCTCCTGTTCCTGTGTAACAGGCTGGAGAAGGGGCTGAATGGGGCCTCCTCCTGTTCCTGTGTAACAGGCTGGAGAAGCGGCTGAATGGCCTCCTCCTGTTCCTGTGTAACAGGCTGGAGAAGGGGCTGAATGGCCTCCTCCTGTTCCTGTGTAACAGGCTGGAGAAGCGGCTGAATGGCCTCCTCCTGTTCCTGTGTAACAGGCTGGAGAAGGGGCTGAATGGCCTCCTCCTGTGCCTGTGTAACAGGCTGGAGAAGGGGCCGAATGTGGCCTCCTCCTGTTCCTGTGTAACAGACTGGGGAAGGGGCTGAATGGGGCCTCCTCCTGTTCCTGTGTAACAGGCTGGAGAAGGGGCTGAATGGCCTCCTCCTGTTCCTGTGTAACAGGCTGGAGAAAGGGCTGAATGGCCTCCTCCAGTTCCTGTGTAACAGGCTGGAGAAGGGGCTGAATGGCCTCCTCCAGTTCCTGTGTAACAGGCTGGAGAAAGGGCTGAATGTCCTCCTCCTGTTCCTGTGTAACAGGCTGGAGAAGGGGCTGAATGGCCTCCTCCTGGTACTGTGTAACAGGCTGGAGAAGGGGCCGAATGGCCTCCCCCTGGTACTGTGTAACAGGCTGGAGAAGGGGCTGAATGGCCTCCTCCTGTTCCTGTGTAACAGGCTGGAGAAGGGGCCGAATGTGGCCTCCTCCTGTTCCTGTGTAACAGACTGGGGAAGGGGCTGAATGGGGCCTCCACCTGTTCCTGTGTAACAGGCTGGAGATGGGGCTGAATGGGGCCTCCTCCTGTTCCAGTGTAACAGGCTGGAGAAGGGGCTGAATGGCCTCCTCCTGTTCCTCTGTAACAGGCTGGAGAAGGGGCTGAATGGGGCCTCCTCCTGTTCCTGTGTAACAGGCTGGAGAAGGGGCTGAATAGCCTGCTCCTGTTCCCGTGTAACAGGCTGGAGAAGGGGCTGAATGGCCTCCTCCTGTTCCTGTGTAACAGGCTGGAGAAGGGACTGAATGGGGCCTCCTCCTGTTCCTGTGTAACAGGCTGGAGAAGGGGCTGAATGGCCTCCTCCTCTTCCTGTGTAACAGGCTGGAGAAAGGGCTGAATGGCCTCCTCCTGTTCCTGTGTAACAGGCTGGAGAAGGGGCTGAATGGCCTCCTCCTGTTCCTGTGCAACAGGCTGGAGAAGGGGCTGAATGTCCTCCTCCTGTTCCTGTGTAAGAGGCTGGAGAAGCGGCTGAATGGCCTCCTCCTGTTCCTGTGTAACAGGCTGGAGAAGGGGCTGAATAGCCTCCTCCTGTTCCTGTGTAACAGGCTGGAGAAGGGACTGAATGGCCTCCTCCTGTTCCTGTGTAACAGGCTGGAGAAGGGGCTGAATGGCCTCCTCCTGTTCCTGTGTAACAGGCTGGAGAAGGGGCTGAATGGCCTCCTCCTGTTCCTGTGTAACAGGCTGGAGAAGGGGCTGAATGTCCTCCTCCTGTTCCTGTGTAAGAGGCTGGAGAAGGGGCTGAATGGGCTCCACCTGTTCCTGTGTAACAGGCTGGAGAAGGGGCTGAATGGCCTCCTCCTGTTCCTGTGTAACAGGCTGGAGAAGGGGCTGAATGTCCTCCTCCTGTTCCTGTGTTAGAGGCTGGAGAAGGGGCTGCATGGGGCCTCCTCCTGTTCCTCTGTAACAGGCTGGAGAAGGGGCTGAATGGCCTCCTCCTGTTCCTGTGTAACAGGCTGGAGAAGGGGCTGAATGGCCTCCTCCTGTTCCTGTGTTAGAGGCTGGAGAAGGGGCTGCATGGGGCCTCCTCCTGTTCCTCTGTAACAGGCTGGAGAAGGGGCTGAATGGCCTCCACCTGTTCCTGTGTAACAGGCTGGAGAAGGGGCTGAATGGCCTCCGCCTGTTCCTGTGTAACAGGCTGGAGAAGGGGCTGAATGGCCTCCTCCTGTTCCTGTGTAACAGGCTGGAGAAGGGGCTGAATGGCCTCCTCCTGTTCCTGTGTAGCAGGCTGGAGAAGGGGCTGAATGCGGCCTCCTCCTGTTCCTGTGTTAGAGGCTGGAGAAGGGGCTGCATGGGGCCTCCTCCTGTTGCTGTGTAACAGGCTGGAGAAGGGGCTGAATAGCCTCCTCCTGTTCCCGTATAACAGACTTGAGAAGCGACTGAATGGCCTCCTCCTGTTCCTGTGTAACAGGCTGGAGAAAGGGCTGAATGGCCTCCTCCTGTTCCTGTGTAACAGGCTGGAGAAGGGGCTGAATGGCCTCCTCCTGTTCCTGTGTAACAGGCTGGAGAAGGGGCTGAATGTCCTCCTCCTGTTCCTGTGTAAGAGGCTGGAGAAGGGGCTGAATGGGCTCCACCTGTTCCTGTGTAACAGGCTGGAGAAGGGGCTGAATGGCCTCCTCCTGTTCCTGTGTAACAGGCTGGAGAAGGGGCTGAATGGCCTCCTCCTGTTACTGTGTTAGAGGCTGGAGAAGGTGCTGCATGGGGCCTCCTCCTGTTCCTCTGTAACAGGCTGGAGAAGGGGCTGAATGGCCTCCACCTGTTCCTGTGTAACAGGCTGGAGAAGGGGCTGAATGGCCTCCGCCTGTTCCTGTGTAACAGGCTGGAGAAGGGGCTGAATGGCCTCCTCCTGTTCCTGTGTAACAGGCTGGAGAAGGGGCCGAATGGGGCCTCCTCCTGTTCCTGTGTAACAGACTGGCGAAGGGGCTGAATGGGGCCTCCTCCTGTTCCTGTGTAACAGGCTGGAGAAGGGGCTGAATGGGGCCTCCTCCTGTTCCTGTGTAACAGACTGGAGAAGGGGCTGAATGGGGCCTCCACCTGTTCCTGTGTAACAGGCTGGAGAAGGGGCTGAATGGGGCCTCCTCCTGTTCCTGTGTAACAGGCTGGAGAAGGGGCTGAATGGGGCTCCTCCTGTTCCAGTGTAACAGGCTGGAGAAGGGGCTGAATGGGGCCTCCTCCTGTTCCTGTGTAACAGGCTGGAGAAGGGGCTGAATGGGGCCTCCTCCTGTTCCTGTGTAACAGACTGGAGAAGGGGCTGAATGGAGCCTCCTCCTGTTCCTGTGTAACAGGCTGGAGAAGCGGCTGAATGGCCTCCTCCTGTTCCTGTGTAACAGGCTGGTGAAGGGGCTGAATGGGGCCTGCTCCTGTTCCCGTGTAACAGACTGGAGAAGGGACTGAATGGCCTCCTCCTGTTCCTGTGCAACAGGCTGGAGAAAGGGCTGAATGGCCTCCTCCTGTTCCTGTGTAACAGGCTGGAGCAGGGGCTGAATGGCCTCCTCCTGTTCCTGTGTAACAGGCTGGAGAAGGGGCTGAATGGGGCCTCCCCCTTTTCCCTGTGTAACAGGCTGGAGAAGGGGCTGAATGGGGCCTCCTCCTGTTCCTGTGTAACAGGCTGGAGAAGGGGCTGAATGGGGCCTCCTCCTGTTCCTGTGTAACAGGCTGGAGAAGAGGCTGAATGGCCTCCTCCTGTTCCTGTGTAACAGGCTGGAGAAGGGGCTGAATGGGGCCTCCTCCTGTTCCTGTGTAACAGGCTGGAGAAGGGGCTGAATGGGGCCTCCGCCTGTTCCTGTGAAACAGGCTGGAGAAGAGGCTGAATGGCCTCCTCCTGTTCCTGTGTAACAGGCTGGAGAAGGGGCAGAATGGGGCCTCCTCCTGTTCCTGTGTAACAGGCTGGAGAAGGGGCTGAATGGGGCTCCTCCTGTTCCAGTGTAACAGGCTGGAGAAGGGGCTGAATGGGGCCTCCTCCTGTTCCTGTGTAACAGGCTGGAGAAGAGGCTGAATGGCCTCCTCCTGTTCCTGTGTAACAGGCTGGAGAAGGGGCTGAATGGGGCCTCCTCCTGTTCCTGTGTAACAGGCTGGAGAAGGGGCTGAATGGGGCCTCCGCCTGTTCCTGTGTAACAGGCTGGAGAAGAGGCTGAATGGCCTCCTCCTGCTCCTGTGTCACAGTTTGGAGAAGGGGCTGAATGGAGCCTCCTCCTGTTCCTGTGTAACAGGCTGGAGAAGCGGCTGAATGGCCTCCTCCTGTTGCTGTGTAACAGGCTGGAGAAAGGGCTGAATGGCCTCCTCCTGTTCCTGTGTAACAGGCTGGAGAAGGGGCTGAATGGGGCCTCCCCCTTTTCCCTGTGTAACAGGCTGGAGAAGGGGCTGAATGGCCTCCTCCTGTTCCTGTGTAACAGGCTGGAGAAGGGGCTGAATGGCCTCCTCCTGTTCCTGTGTAACAGGCTGGAGAAGAGGCTGAATGGCCTCCTCCTGTTCCTGTGTAACAGGCTGGAGAAGGGGCTGAAAGGGGCCTCCTCCTGTTCCTGTGTAATAGGCTGATGGAGGGGCTGAATGGCCTCCTCCTGTTCCTGTCTAACAGGCTGGAGAAGGGGCTGAATGACCTCCTCCTGTTCCTGTGTAAGAGGCTGGAGAAGGGGCTGCATGGGGCCTCCTCCCGTTCCTGTGTAACGGGCTGGAGAAGGGGCTGAATGGGGCCTCCTCCTGTTCCTGTGTAACAGGCTGGAGAAGGGGCTGAATGGGGCCTCCTCCTGTTCCTGTGTAACAGGCTGGAGAAGGGGCTGAATGGGGCGTCCTCCTGTTCCTGTGTAACAGGCTGGATAAGGGGCTGAATGGGTCCTCCTCCTGTTCCTGTGTAACAGGCTGGAGAAGGGGCTGAATGGGGCCTCCTCCTGTTCCTGTGTAACAGGCTGGAGAAGGGGCTGAATGGGGCCTCCTCCTGCTCCTGTGTAACAGTTTGGAGAAGGGGCTGAATGGGGCCTCCTCCTGTTCCTGTGTAACAGGCTGGAGAAGCGGCTGAATGGGGCCTCCTCCTGTTCCTGTGTAACAGGCTGGAAAAGGGGCTGAATAGCCTCCTCCTGTTCCTGTGTAACAGGCTGGAGAAGGGACTGAATGGCCTCCTCCTGTTCCTGTGTAACAGACTGGAGAAGGGACTGAATGGCCTCCTCCTGTTCCTGTGTAACAGGCTGGAGAAGGGGCTGAATAGCCTGCTCCTGTTCCCGTATAACAGACTGGAGAAGCGGCTGAATGGGGCCTCCTCCTGTTCCTGTGTAACAGGCTGGAGAAAGGGCTGAATGGCCTCCTCCTGTTCCTGTGTAACAGGCTGGAGAAGGGGTTGAATGGCCTCCTCCTGTTCCTGTGTAACAGGCTGGAGAAGGGGCTGAATGTCCTCCTCCTGTTCCTGTGTAAGAGGCTGGAGAAGGGGCTGAATGGGCTCCACCTGTTCCTGTGTAACAGGCTGGAGAAGGGGCTGAATGGCCTCCTCCTGTTCCTGTGTAACAGGCTGGAGAAGGGGCTGAATGGCCTCCTCCTGTTCCTGTGTTAGAGGCTGGAGAAGGGGCTGCATGGGGCCTCCTCCTGTTCCTCTGTAACAGGCTGGAGAAGGGGCTGAATGGCCTCCACCTGTTCCTGTGGAACAGGCTGGAGAAGGGGCTGAATGGCCTCCGCCTGTTCCTGTGTAACAGGCTGGAGAAGGGGCTGAATGGCCTCCTCCTTTTCCTGTGTAACAGGCTGGAGATGGGGCTGAATGGCCTCCTCCTGTTCCTGTGTAGCAGGCTGGAGAAGGGGCTGAATGCGGCCTCCTCCTGTTCCTCTGTAACAGGCAGGAGAAGGGGCTGAATGGGGCCTCCTCCTGTTCCTGTGTAACAGGCTGGAGAAGCGGCTGAATGGCCTCCTCCTGTTCCTGTGTAACAGGCTGGAGAAGGGGCTGAATGGGGCCTCCTCCTGTTCCTGTGTAACAGGCTGGAGAAGGGGCTGAATAGCCTGCTCCTGTTCCCGTATAACAGACTGGAGAAGGGACTGAATGGCCTCCTCCTGTTCCTGTGTAAAAGGCTGGAGAAAGGGCTGAATGGCCTCCTCCTGTTCCTGTGTAACAGGCTGGAGAAGGGGCTGAATGGCCTCCTCCTGTTCCTGTGTAACAGGCTGGAGAAGGGGCTGAATGTCCTCCTCCTGTTCCTGTGTAAGAGGCTGGAGAAGGGGCTGAATGGGCTCCACCTGTTCCTGTGTAACAGGCTGGAGAAGGGGCTGAATGGCCTCCTCCTGTTCCTCTGTAACAGGCTGGAGAAGGGGCTGAATGGCCTCCTCCTGTTCCTGTGTTAGAGGCTGGAGAAGGGGCTGCATGGGGCCTCCTCCTGTTCCTCTGTAACAGGCTGGAGAAGGGGCTGAATGGCCTCCACCTGTTCCTGTGTAACAGGCTGGAGAAGGGGCTGAATGGCCTCCGCCTGTTCCTGTGTAACAGGCTGGAGAAGGGGCTGAATGGCCTCCTCCTGTTCCTGTGTAACAGGCTGGAGAAGGGGCTGAATGGCCTCCTCCTGTTCCTGTGTAGCAGGCTGGAGAAGGGGCTGAATGCGGCCTCCTCCTGTTCCTGTGTTAGAGGCTGGAGAAGGGGCTGCATGGGGCCTCCTCCTGTTGCTGTGTAACAGGCTGGAGAAGGGGCTGAATAGCCTGCTCCTGTTCCCGTATAACAGACTTGAGAAGCGACTGAATGGCCTCCTCCTGTTCCTGTGTAACAGGCTGGAGAAAGGGCTGAATGGCCTCCTCCTGTTCCTGTGTAACAGGCTGGAGAAGGGGCTGAATGGCCTCCTCCTGTTCCTGTGTAACAGGCTGGAGAAGGGGCTGAATGTCCTCCTCCTGTTCCTGTGTAAGAGGCTGGAGAAGGGGCTGAATGGGCTCCACCTGTTCCTGTGTAACAGGCTGGAGAAGGGGCTGAATGGCCTCCTCCTGTTCCTGTGTAACAGGCTGGAGAAGGGGCTGAATGGCCTCCTCCTGTTCCTGTGTTAGAGGCTGGAGAAGGTGCTGCATGGGGCCTCCTCCTGTTCCTCTGTAACAGGCTGGAGAAGGGGCTGAATGGCCTCCACCTGTTCCTGTGTAACAGGCTGGAGAAGGGGCTGAATGGCCTCCGCCTGTTCCTGTGTAACAGGCTGGAGAAGGGGCTGAATGGCCTCCTCCTGTTCCTGTGTAACAGGCTGGAGAAGGGGCCGAATGGCGCCTCCTCCTGTTCCTGTGTAACAGACTGGCGAAGGGGCTGAATGGGGCCTCCTCCTGTTCCTGTGTAACAGGCTGGAGAAGGGGCTGAATGGGGCCTCCTCCTGTTCCTGTGTAACAGACTGGAGAAGGGGCTGAATGGGGCCTCCACCTGTTCCTGTGTAACAGGCTGGAGAAGGGGCTGAATGGGGCCTCCTCCTGTTCCTGTGTAACAGGCTGGAGAAGGGGCTGAATGGGGCTCCTCCTGTTCCAGTGTAACAGGCTGGAGAAGGGGCTGAATGGGGCCTCCTCCTGTTCCTGTGTGACAGGCTGGAGAAGGGGCTGAATGGGGCCTCCTCCTGTTCCTGTGTAACAGACTGGAGAAGGGGCTGAATGGAGCCTCCTCCTGTTCCTGTGTAACAGGCTGGAGAAGCGGCTGAATGGCCTCCTCCTGTTCCTGTGTAACAGGCTGGTGAAGGGGCTGAATGGGGCCTGCTCCTGTTCCCGTATAACAGACTGGAGAAGGGACTGAATGGCCTCCTCCTGTTCCTGTGCAACAGGCTGGAGAAAGGGCTGAATGGCCTCCTCCTGTTCCTGTGTAACAGGCTGGAGCAGGGGCTGAATGGCCTCCTCCTGTTCCTGTGTAACAGGCTGGAGAAGGGGCTGAATGGGGCCTCCCCCTTTTCCCTGTGTAACAGGCTGGAGAAGGGGCTGAATGGGGCCTCCTCCTGTTCCTGTGTAACAGGCTGGAGAAGGGGCTGAATGGGGCCTCCTCCTGTTCCTGTGTAACAGGCTGGAGAAGAGGCTGAATGGCCTCCTCCTGTTCCTGTGTAACAGGCTGGAGAAGGGGCTGAATGGGGCCTCCTCCTGTTCCTGTGTAACAGGCTGGAGAAGGGGCTGAATGGGGCCTCCGCCTGTTCCTGTGAAACAGGCTGGAGAAGAGGCTGAATGGCCTCCTCCTGTTCCTGTGTAACAGGCTGGAGAAGGGGCAGAATGGGGCCTCCTCCTGTTCCTGTGTAACAGGCTGGAGAAGGGGCTGAATGGGGCTCCTCCTGTTCCAGTGTAACAGGCTGGAGAAGGGGCTGAATGGGGCCTCCTCCTGTTCCTGTGTAACAGGCTGGAGAAGAGGCTGAATGGCCTCCTCCTGTTCCTGTGTAACAGGCTGGAGAAGGGGCTGAATGGGGCCTCCTCCTGTTCCTGTGTAACAGGCTGGAGAAGGGGCTGAATGGGGCCTCCGCCTGTTCCTGTGTAACAGTCTGGAGAAGAGGCTGAATGGCCTCCTCCTGCTCCTGTGTCACAGTTTGGAGAAGGGGCTGAATGGAGCCTCCTCCTGTTCCTGTGTAACAGGCTGGAGAAGCGGCTGAATGGCCTCCTCCTGTTGCTGTGTAACAGGCTGGAGAAAGGGCTGAATGGCCTCCTCCTGTTCCTGTGTAACAGGCTGGAGAAGGGGCTGAATGGGGCCTCCCCCTTTTCCCTGTGTAACAGGCTGGAGAAGGGGCTGAATGGCCTCCTCCTGTTCCTGTGTAACAGGCTGGAGAAGGGGCTGAATGGCCTCCTCCTGTTCCTGTGTAACAGGCTGGAGAAGAGGCTGAATGGCCTCCTCCTGTTCCTGTGTAACAGGCTGGAGAAGGGGCTGAAAGGGGCCTCCTCCTGTTCCTGTGTAATAGGCTGATGGAGGGGCTGAATGGCCTCCTCCTGTTCCTGTCTAACAGGCTGGAGAAGGGGCTGAATGACCTCCTCCTGTTCCTGTGTAAGAGGCTGGAGAAGGGGCTGCATGGGGCCTCCTCCCGTTCCTGTGTAACGGGCTGGAGAAGGGGCTGAATGGGGCCTCCTCCTGTTCCTGTGTAACAGGCTGGAGAAGGGGCTGAATGGGGCCTCCTCCTGTTCCTGTGTAACAGGCTGGAGAAGGGGCTGAATGGGGCGTCCTCCTGTTCCTGTGTAACAGGCTGGATAAGGGGCTGAATGGGTCCTCCTCCTGTTCCTGTGTAACAGGCTGGAGAAGGGGCTGAATGGGGCCTCCTCCTGTTCCTGTGTAACAGGCTGGAGAAGGGGCTGAATGGGGCCTCCTCCTGCTCCTGTGTAACAGTTTGGAGAAGGGGCTGAATGGGGCCTCCTCCTGTTCCTGTGTAACAGGCTGGAGAAGCGGCTGAATGGGGCCTCCTCCTGTTCCTGTGTAACAGGCTGGAAAAGGGGCTGAATAGCCTCCTCCTGTTCCTGTGTAACAGGCTGGAGAAGGGACTGAATGGCCTCCTCCTGTTCCTGTGTAACAGACTGGAGAAGGGACTGAATGGCCTCCTCCTGTTCCTGTGTAACAGGCTGGATAAGGGGCTGAATAGCCTGCTCCTGTTCCCGTATAACAGACTGGAGAAGCGGCTGAATGGGGCCTCCTCCTGTTCCTGTGTAACAGGCTGGAGAAAGGGCTGAATGGCCTCCTCCTGTTCCTGTGTAACAGGCTGGAGAAGGGGTTGAATGGCCTCCTCCTGTTCCTGTGTAACAGGCTGGAGAAGGGGCTGAATGTCCTCCTCCTGTTCCTGTGTAAGAGGCTGGAGAAGGGGCTGAATGGGCTCCACCTGTTCCTGTGTAACAGGCTGGAGAAGGGGCTGAATGGCCTCCTCCTGTTCCTGTGTAACAGGCTGGAGAAGGGGCTGAATGGCCTCCTCCTGTTCCTGTGTTAGAGGCTGGAGAAGGGGCTGCATGGGGCCTCCTCCTGTTCCTCTGTAACAGGCTGGAGAAGGGGCTGAATGGCCTCCACCTGTTCCTGTGGAACAGGCTGGAGAAGGGGCTGAATGGCCTCCGCCTGTTCCTGTGTAACAGGCTGGAGAAGGGGCTGAATGGCCTCCTCCTTTTCCTGTGTAACAAGCTGGAGATGGGGCTGAATGGCCTCCTCCTGTTCCTGTGTAGCAGGCTGGAGAAGGGGCTGAATGCGGCCTCCTCCTGTTCCTCTGTAACAGGCAGGAGAAGGGGCTGAATGGGGCCTCCTCCTGTTCCTGTGTAACAGGCTGGAGAAGCGGCTGAATGGCCTCCTCCTGTTCCTGTGTAACAGGCTGGAGAAGGGGCTGAATGGGGCCTCCTCCTGTTCCTGTGTAACAGGCTGGAGAAGGGGCTGAATAGCCTGCTCCTGTTCCCGTATAACAGACTGGAGAAGGGACTGAATGGCCTCCTCCTGTTCCTGTGTAAAAGGCTGGAGAAAGGGCTGAATGGCCTCCTCCTGTTCCTGTGTAACAGGCTGGAGAAGGGGCTGAATGGCCTCCTCCTGTTCCTGTGTAACAGGCTGGAGAAGGGGCTGAATGTCCTCCTCCTGTTCCTGTGTAACAGGCTGGAGAAGGGGCTGAATGGGCTCCACCTGTTCCTGTGTAACAGGCTGGAGAAGGGGCTGAATGGCCTCCTCCTGTTCCTCTGTAACAGGCTGGAGAAGGGGCTGAATGGCCTCCACCTGTTCCTGTGTAACAGGCTGGAGTAGGGGCTGAATGGCCTCCGCCTGTTCCTGTGTAACAGGCTGGAGAAAGGGCTGAATGGCCTCCTCCTGTTCCTGTGTAACAGGCTGGAGAAGGGGCTGAATGGCCTCCTCCTGTTCCTGTGTAACGGGCTGGAGAAGGGGCTGAATGTCCTCCTCCTGTTCCTGTGTAAGAGGCTGGAGAAGGGGCTGAATGGGCTCCACCTGTTCCTGTGTAACAGGCTGGAGAAGGGGCTGAATGGCCTCCTCCTGTTCCTGTGTAACAGGCTGGAGAAGGGGCTGAATGGCCTCCTCCTGTTCCTGTGTTAGAGGCTGGAGAAGGGGCTGCATGGGGCCTCCTCCTGTTCCTCTGTAACAGGCTGGAGAAGGGGCTGAATGGCCTCCACCTGTTCCTGTGTAACAGGCTGGAGAAGGGGCTGAATGGCCTCCTCCTTTTCCTGTGTAACAGGCTGGAGAAGGGGCTGAATGGCCTCCTCCTGTTCCTGTGTAACAGGCTGGAGAAGGGGCTGAATGGCCTCCACCTGTTCCTGTGTAACAGGCTGGAGAAGGGGCCGAATGGGGCCTCCTCCTGTTCCTGTGTAACAGACTGGGGAAGGGGCTGAATGGGGCCTCCACCTGTTCCTGTGTAACAGGCTGGAGAAGGGGCTGAATGGGGCCTCCTCCTGTTCCTGTGTAACAGGCTGGAGAAGGGGCTGAATGGGGCCTCCTCCTGTTCCCTGTGTAACAGGCTGGAGAAGGGGCTGAATGGGGCTCCTCCTGTTCCAGTGTAACAGGCTGGAGAAGGGGCTGAATGGGGCCTCCTCCTGTTCCTGTGTAACAGGCTGGAGAAGGGGCTGAATGGGGCCTCCTCCTGTTCCTGTGTAACAGGCTGGAGAAGGGGCTGAATGGCCTCCTCCTGTTCCTGTGTAACAGGCTGGAGAAGGGGCTGAATGGCCTCCTCCTGTTCCTGTGTAACAGGCTGGAGAAGGGGCTGAATGGGGCCTCCTCCTGTTCCTGTGTAACAGGCTGGAGAAGGGGCTGAATGGGGCCTCCTCCTGTTCCTGTGTAACAGGCTGGAGAAGGGGCTGAATGGGGCCTCCTCCTGTTCCTGTGTAACAGGCTGGAGAAGGGGCTGAATGGGGCCTCCTCCTGTTCCTGTGTAACAGGCTGGAGAAGGGGCTGAATGGGGCCTCCTCCTGCTCCTGTGTCACAGTTTGGAGAAGGGGCTGAATGGAGCCTCCTCCTGTTCCTGTGTAACAGGCTGGAGAAGGGGCAGAATGGGGCCTCCTCCTGTTCCTGTGTAACAGGCTGGAGAAGCGGCTGAATGGCCTCCTCCTGTTCCGGTGTAACAGTCTGGTGAAGGGGCTGAATAGCCTGCTCCTGTTCCCGTATAACAGACTGGAGAAGGGACTGAATGGCCTCCTCCTGTTCCTGTGCAACAGGCTGGAGAAAGGGCTGAATGGCCTCCTCCTGTTCCTGTGTAACAGGCTGGAGCAGGGGCTGAATGGCCTCCTCCTGTTCCTGTGTAACAGGCTGGAGAAGGGGCTGAATGGGGCCTCCCCCTTTTCCCTGTGAAACAGGCTGGAGAAGGGGCTGAATGGGGCTCCTCCTATTCCAGTGTAACAGGCTGGATAAGGGGCTGAATGGGGCCTCCTCCTGTTCCTGTGTAACAGGCTGGAGAAGGGGCTGAATGGGGCCTCCGCCTGTTCCTGTGTAACAGGCTGGAGAAGAGGCTGAATGGCCTCCTCCTGTTCCTGTGTAACAGGCTGGAGAAGGGGCAGAATGGGGCCTCCTCCTGTTCCTGTGTAACAGGCTGGAGAAGGGGCTGAAAGGGGCCTCCTCCTGTTCCTGTGTAATAGGCTGATCGATGGGCTGAATGGCCTCCTCCTGTTCCTGTCTAACAGGCTGGAGAAGGGGCTGAATGGGGCCTCCTCCTGTTCCTGTGTAACAGGCTGGAGAAGGGGCTGAATGGGGCCTCCTCCTGTTCCCTGTGTAACAGGCTGGAGAAGGGGCTGAATGGGGCTCCTCCTGTTCCAGTGTAACAGGCTGGAGAAGGGGCTGAATGGGGCCTCCTCCTGTTCCTGTGTAACAGGCTGGAGAAGGGGCTGAATGGGGCCTCCTCCTGTTCCTGTGTAACAGGCTGGAGAAGGGGCTGAATGGCCTCCTCCTGTTCCTGTGTAACAGACTGGAGAAGGGGCTGAATGGGGCCTCCTCCTGTTCCTGTGTAACAGGCTGGAGAAGGGTCTGAATGGGGCTCCTCCTGTTCCAGTGTAACAGGCTGGAGAAGGGGCTGAATGGGGCCTCCTCCTGTTCCTGTGTAACAGGCTGGAGAAGGGGCTGAATGGGGCCTCCTCCTGTTCCTGTGTAACAGGCTGGAGAAGGGGCTGAATGGGGCCTTCTCCTGCTCCTGTGTCACAGTTTGGAGAAGGGGCTGAATGGGGCCTCCTCCTGTTCCTGTGTAACAGGCTGGAGAAGCGGCTGAATGGCCTCCTCCTGTTCCTGTGTAACAGGCTGGTGAAGGGGCTGAATAGCCTGCTCCTGTTCCCGCATAACAGACTGGAGAAGGGACTGAATGGCCTCCTCCTGTTCCTGTGCAACAGGCTGGAGAAAGGGCTGAATGGCCTCCTCCTATTCCTGTGTAACAGGCTGGAGCAGGGGCTGAATGGCCTCCTCCTGTTCCTGTGTAACAGGCTGGAGAAGGGGCTGAATGGGGCCTCCCCCTTTTCCCTGTGTAACAGGCTGGAGAAGGGGCTGAATGGGGCTTCTCCTATTCCAGTGTAACAGGCTGGATAAGGGGCTGAATGGGGCCTCCTCCTGTTCCTGTGTAACAGGCTGGAGAAGGGGCTGAATGGGGCCTCCTCCTGTTCCTGTGTAACAGGCTGGAGAAGAGGCTGAATGGCCTCCTCCTGTTCCTGTGTAACAGGCTGGAGAAGGGGCTGAATGGGGCCTCCTCCTGTTCCTGTGTAACAGGCTGGAGAAGGGGCTGAATGGGGCCTCCGCCTGTTCCTGTGTAACAGGCTGGAGAAGAGGCTGAATGGCCTCCTCCTGTTCCTGTGTAACAGGCTGGAGAAGGGGCTGAAAGGGGCCTCCTCCTGTTCCTGTGTAATAGGCTGATGGAGGGGCTGAATGGCCTCCTCCTGTTCCTGTCTAACAGGCTGGAGAAGGGGCTGAATGACCTCCTCCTGTTCCTGTGTAAGAGGCTGGAGAAGGGGCTGCATGGGGCCTCCTCCTGTTCCTGTGTAACGGGCTGGAGAAGGGGCTGAATGGGGCGTCCTCCTGTTCCTGTGTAACAGACTGGAGAAGGGGCTGAATGGCCTCCTCCTGTTCCTGTGTAACAGGCTGGAGAAGGGGCTGAATGGCCTCCTCCTGTTCCTGTGTAACAGGCTGGAGAAGGGGCTGAATGGCCTCCTCCTGTTCCTGTGTAACAGGCTGGAGAAGGGGCTGAATGGGCCCTCCTCCTGTTCCTGTGTAACAAGCTGGAGAAGGGGCTGAATGGGCCCTCCTCCTGTTCCCTGTGTAACAAGCTGGGGAAGGGGCTGAATGGCCTCCTCCAGTTCCTTGTAACAAAGAACAAAGAAAATTACAGCACAGGAACAGGCCCTTCGGCCCTCCAAGCATGCACCGACCTTGCTGCCCGACTGAACTAAAACCCCCTACCCTTCCGGGGACCAGATCCCTCTATTCCCAGCCTATTCATGTATTTGTCAAGACGCCCCTTAAAAGTCACGATCATATCCGCTTCCACTACCTCCCCCGGCAGCGAGTTCCAGGCACCCACCACCCTCTGTGTAAAACATCTGCCTCATACATCTCCTTTAAACCTTGTCCCTCGCACCTTAAACCTGTGCCTCTAGTAATGGACTCTTCCACCCTGGGAAAAAGCTTCTGACTATCCACTCTGTCCATGCCTCTCATAATCTTGCAGACTTCTATCAGGTCTCCCCTCAACCTCCATCACTCCAGTGAGAACAAACCGACTTTCTCCAACCTCTCCTCATAGCTAATGCCCTCCATACCAGGTAACATCCTGGTAAATCTTTTCTGTACCCTCTCCAAAGCCTCCACATCCTTCTAGCCGTGTGGCGACCAGAATTGAACACTATATTCCAAGTGCGGTCTAACTAACGTTCTATAAAGCTGCAACATGACTTGCCAATTTTTAAACTCAATACCCTGGCCGATGAAGGCAAGCGTGCCGTATGCCTTCTTGACTACCTTCTCCACCTGCATTGCCACTTTCAGTGACCTGTGTACCTGTACACCTAGATCCCTCTGCCTATCAATACTCGTAAGGGTTCTGCCATTTACTGTATATTTACTTTCTGTATTAGACCTTCCAAAATGCATTACCTCACATTTGTCCGGATTAAACTCCATCTGCCATCTCTCCGCCCAAGTCTCCAACTGATCTATATCCTGCTGTAACCTCCGATGGTGCTCATCGCTATCCGAAAATCCACCAAACTTTGTGTGGTCCGCAAACTTACTAATCAATCCAGTTACGTTTTCATCGAAATGATTTATAATATATTACAAACAGCAAAGGTCCCAGCACTGATCCCTGAGGAACACCACTTGTCACAGCCCTCCATTCAGAAATGCTGGACAGGCTGGAGAAGGGGCTGAATGGCCTCCTCCTGTTCCTGTGTAACAGGCTGGAGAAGAGGCTGAATGGCCTCCTCCTGTTCCTGTGTAACAGGCTGGAGAAGGGTCTGAATGGGGCCTCCTCCTGTTCCTGTGTAACAGGCTGGAAAAGGGGCTGAATGGCCTCCTCCTGTTCCCTGTATAACAGGCTGGAGAAGGGGCTGAAGGGGGCCTCCTCCTGTTCCTGTGTAACAGGCTGGAGAAGGGGCTGAATGGGGCCTCCTCCTGTTCCATGTGGAACAGGCTGGAGAAGGGGCTGAATGGGGCCTCCTCCTGTTCCTGTGTAACAGGCTGGAGAAGGGGCTGAATGGGACCTCCTCCTCTTCCTGTGTAACAGGCTTGGCAAGGGGCTGAATGGCCTCCTCCTGTTCCTGTGTAACAGGCTGGAGAAGGGGCTGAATGGCCTCCTCCTGTTCCCTGTATAACAGGCTGGAGAAGGGGCTGAAAGGGGCCTCCTCCTGTTCCCATGTAACAGGCTGGAGAAGGGGCGGAATGGGGCCTCCTCCTGTTCCCTGTGTAACAGGCTGGAGAAGGGGCTGAATGGGGCCTCCTCCTGTTCCTGTGTAACAGGCTGGAGAAGGGGCTGAATGGCCCCCTCCTGTTCCTGTGTAACAGACAGGAGAAGGGGCTGAATGGGGCCGCCTCCTGTTCCTGTGTAACAGGCTGGAGAAGGGGCTGAATGGCCTCCTCCTGTTCCCTGTGTAACTGGCTGGAGCAGAGGCTAAATGGGGCCTCCTCCTGTTCCTCTGTAACAGGCTGGAGAAGGGGCTGAATGGGGCCTCCTCCTGTTCCTGTGTAACAGACTGGAGAAGGGGCTGAATGGGGCCTCCTCCTGTTCCTGTGTAACAGGCTGGAGAAGGGGCTGAATGGCCCCCTCCTGTTCCTGTGTAACAGGCTGGAGAAGGGGCTGAATGGGGCCTCCTCCTGTTCCTGTGTAAAAGGCTGGAGAAGGGGCTGAATGGGGCCTCCTCCTGTTCCTGTGTCACAGGCTGGAGAAGGGGCTGAATGGGACCTCCTCCTCTTCCTGTGTAACAGGCTGGAGAAGGGGCTGAATGGGGCCTCCTCCTGTACTTGTGTAACAGGCTGGAGAAGGGGCTGAATGGGGCCTCCTCCTGTTCCTGTGTAACAGGCTGGAGAAGGGGCTGAATGGGACCTCCACCTGTTCCTGTGTAACAGGCTGGAGAAGGGGCTGAATGGGGCCTCCTCCTGTTCCTGTGTAACAGTCTGGAGAAGGGGCTGAATGGGGCCTCCTCCTGTTCCTGTGTAACAGGCTGGAGAAGGGGCTGAATGGGGCCTCCTCCTGTTCAATATGTAACAGGCTGGGGAAGGGGCTGAATGGGGCCTCCTCCTGTTCCTCTGTAACAGGCTGGAGAAGGGGCTGAATGGCCGCCTCCTGTTCCTGTGTAACAGGCTGGAGAAGAGGCTGAATGGGGCCTCCTCCTGTTACTGTGTAACTGTCTGGAGAAGGGGCTGAAAGGGGCCTCCTCCTGTTCCTGTGTAATAGGCTGAAGGAGGGGCTGAATGGCCTCTTCCTGTTCCTGTGTAACAGGCAGGAGAAGGGGCTAAATGTCCTCCTCCTGTTCCTGTGTAAGAGGCTGGAGAAGGGGCTGCATGGGGCCTCCTCCTGTTCCTGTGTAACGGGCTGGAGAAGGGACTGAATGGGGCCTCCTCCTGTTCCTGTGTAACAGGCTGGAGAAGGGGCTGAATGGGGCCTCCTCCTGTTCCTGTGTAACAGGCTGGAGAAGGGACTGAATGGCCTCCTCCTGTTCCCTGTGTAACAGGCTGGAGAAGGGGCTGAATGGGGCCTCCTCCTGTTCCTGTGTAACAGGCTGGAAAAGGGGCTGAATGGCCTCCTCCTGTTCCTGTGACAGGCTGGAGAAGTGGCTGAATGGGGCCTCCTCCTGTTCCTGTGTAACAGGCTGGAGAAGGGGCTGAATGGCCTCCTCCTGTTCCTGTGTAACAGGCTGGAGAAGGGGCTGAATGGCCTCCACCTGTTCCTGTGTAACAGGCTGGAGAAGGGGCTGAATGGCCTCCTCCTGTTCCTGTGTAACAGGCCGGAGAAGAATGGGGCCTCCTCCTGTTCCTGTGTAACAGGCTGGAGAAGGGGCTGAATGGCCTCCTCCTGTTCCTGTGTAACAGGCTGGAGAAAAATGGGGCCTCCTCCTGTTCCTGTGTAACAGGCCGGAGAAGAATGGGGCCTCCTCCTGTTCCTGTGTAACAGGCTGGAGAAGGGGCTGAATGTGGCCTCCTCCTGTTCCTGTGTAACAGGCTGGAGAAGGGGCTGAATGGCCTCCTCCTGTTCCTGTGGAACAGGCTGGATAAGGGGCTGAGTGGCCTCCTCCTGTTACCTGTATAACAGGCTGGAGAAGGGGCTGAATGGGGCCTCCTCCTGTTCCTGTGTAACAGGCTGGAGAAGGGGCGGAATGGCCTCCTCCTGTTCCCTGTGTAACAGACTGGAGAAGGGGCTCAATGAGGCCGCCTCCTGTTCCTGTCTAACAGGCTGGAGAAGGGGCTGAATGGGGCCTCCTCCTGTTCCTGTGTAACAGGCTGGAGAAGGGGCTGAATGGGGCCTCCTCCTGTTCCTGTGTAACAGGCTGGAGAAGGGGCTGAATGGGGCCTCCTCCTGTTCCTGTGTAACAGGCTGGAGAAGGGGCTGAATGGGGCCTCCTCCTGTTCCTGTGTAACAGGCTGGAGAAGGGGCTGAATGGGGCCTCCTCCTGTTCCCTGTGTAACAGGCTGGAGAAGGGGCTGAATGGGGCCTCCTCCTGTTCCTGTGTAACAGGCTGGAGAAGGGGCTGAATGGGGACTCCTCCTGTTCCCTGTGTAACAGGCTGGAGAAGGGGCTGAATGGGGCCTCCTCCTGTTCCTGTGTAACAGGCTGGAGAAGGGGCTGAATGGCCTCCTCCTGTTCCCAGTGTAACAGGCTGGAGAAGGGGCTGAATGGGGCCTCCTCCTGTTCCTGTGTAACAGGCTGGAGAAGGGGCTGAATGGGGCCTCCTCCTGTTCCCTGTGTAACAGACTGGAGAAGGGGCTGAATGGGGCCGCCTCCTGTTCCTGTCTAACAGGCTGGAGAAGGGGCTGAATGGCCTCCTCCTGTTCCCTGTGTAACTGGCTGGAGAAGAGGCTAAATGGGGCCTCCTCCTGTTCCTGTGTAACAGGCTGGAGAAGGGGCTGAATGGGGCCTCCTCCTGTTCCTGTGTAACAGGCTGGAGAAGGGGCTGAATGGGGCCTCCTCCTGTTCCTGTGTAACAGACTGGAGAAGGGGCTGAATGGCCTTCACCTGTTCCTGTGTAACAGGCTGGAGAAGGGGCTGAATGGCCCCCTCCTGTTCCTGTGTAACAGGCTGGAGAAGGGGCTGAATGGGGCCTCCTCCTGTTCCTGTGTAACAGCCTGGTGTAGGGGCTGAATGGGGCCTCCTCCTGTTCCTGTGTAAAAGGCTGGAGAAGGGGCTGAATGGGGCCTCCTCCTGTTCCTGTGTAACAGGCTGGAGATGGGGCTGAATGGGGCCTCCTCCTGTTCCTGTGTAACAGACTGGAGAAGGGGCTGAATGGGGCGTCCTCCTGTTCCTGTGTAACAGGCTGGAGAAGGGGCTGAATGGGGCCTCCTCCTGTTCCTGTGTAACAGGCTGGAGAAGGGGCTGAATGGGGCCTCCTCCTGTTCCTGTGGAACAGGCTGGAGAAGGGGCTGAATGGGACCTCCACCTGTTCCTGTGTAACAGGCTGGAGAATGGGCTGAATGGGGCCTCCTCCTGTTCCTGTGTAACAGTCTGGAGAAGGGGCTGAATGGGGCCTCCTCCTGTTCCTGTGTAACAGGCTGGAGAAGGGGCTGAATGGGGCCTTCTCCTGTTCCTGTGTAACAGGCTGGAGAAGGGGCTGAATGGGACCTCCTCCTGTTCCCTATGTAACAGGCTGGAGAAGGGGCTGAATGGGTCCTCCTCCTGTTCCTGTGTAACAGGCTGGAGAAGGGGCTGAATGGGACCTCCTCCTGTTCCTGTGTAACCGGCTGGAGAAGGGGCTGAATGGCCTCCTCCTGTTCCAGTGTAACAGGCTGGAGAAGGGGCTGAATGGCCTCCTCCTTTTCCTGTGTAACAGGCTGGAGAAGGGGTGAATGGGGCCTCCTCCTGTTCCTGTGTAACAGGCTGGAGAAGGGGCTGAATGGGTCCTCCTCCTGTTCCTGTGTAACAGGCTGGAGAAGGGGCTGAATGGGACCTCCTCCTGTTCCTGTGTAACCGGCTGGAGAAGGGGCTGAATGGCCTCCTCCTGTTCCAGTGTAACAGGCTGGAGAAGGGGCTGAATGGCCTCCTCCTTTTCCTGTGTAACAGGCTGGAGGAGGGACTGAATGGGGCCTCCTCCTGTTCCTGTGTAACAGACTGGAGAAGGGGCTGAATGGGGCCTCCTCCTGTTCCTGTGTAACAGGCTGGTGTAGGGGCTGAATGGGGCCTCCTCCTGTTCCTGTGTAACAGGCTGGTGTAGGGGCTGAATGGGGCCTCCTCCTGTTCCTGTGTAACAGGCTGGAGAAGGGGCTGAATGGCCTCCTCCTGTTCCTGTGTAACAGGCTGGAGAAGGGGCTGAATGGCCTCCTCCTGTTCCTGTGTAACAGGCTGGAGAAGGGGCTGAATGGCCTCCACCTGTTCCTGTGTAACAGGCTGGAGAAGGGGCTGAATGGCCTCCTCCTGTTCCTGTGTAACAGGCTGGAGAAGGGGCTGAATGGCCTCCTCCTGTTCCTGTGTAACAGGCTGGAGAAGGGGCTGAATGGCCTCCTCCTGTTCCTGTGTAACAGGCTGGTGTAGGGGCTGAATGGGGCCTCCTCCTGTTCCTGTGACAGGCTGGAGAAGGGGCTGAATGGCCTCCTCCTGTTCCTGTGTAACAGGCTGGAGAAGGGGCTGAATGGCCTCCTCCTGTTCCTGTGTAACAGGCTGGAGAAGGGGCTGAATGGCCTCCACCTGTTCCTGTGTAACAGGCTGGAGAAGGGGCTGAATGGCCTCCTCCTGTTCCTGTGTAACAGGCCGGAGAAGAATGGGGCCTCCTCCTGTTCCTGTGTAACAGGCTGGAGAAGGGGCTGAATGGCCTCCTCCTGTTCCTGTGTAACAGGCTGGAGAAAAATGGGGCCTCCTCCTGTTCCTGTGTCACAGGCCGGAGAAGAATGGGGCCTCCTCCTGTTCCTGTGTAACAGGCTGGAGAAGGGGCTGAATGTGGCCTCCTCCTGTTCCTGTGTAACAGGCTGGAGAAGGGGCTGAATGGCCTCCTCCTGTTCCTGTGTAACAGGCTGGATAAGGGGCTGAGTGGCCTCCTCCTGTTACCTGTATAACAGGCTGGAGAAGGGGCTGAATGGGGCCTCCTCCTGTTCCTGTGTAACAGGCTGGAGAAGGGGCGGAATGGCCTCCTCCTGTTCCCTGTGTAACAGACTGGAGAAGGGGCTCAATGGGGCCGCCTCCTGTTCCTGTCTAACAGGCTGGAGAAGGGGCTGAATGGGGCCTCCTCCTGTTCCTGTGTAACAGGCTGGAGAAGGGGCTGAATGGGGCCTCCTCCTGTTCCTGTGTAACAGGCTGGAGAAGGGGCTGAATGGGGCCTCCTCCTGTTCCTGTGTAACAGGCTGGAGAAGGGGCTGAATGGGGCCTCCTCCTGTTCCTGTGTAACAGGCTGGAGAAGGGGCTGAATGGCCTCCTCCTGTTCCTGTGTAACAGGCTGGAGAAGGGGCTGAATGGGGCCTCCTCCTGTTCCCTGTGTAACAGGCTGGAGAAGGGGCTGAATGGGGCCTCCTCCTGTTCCTGTGTAACAGGCTGGAGAAGGGGCTGAATGGGGCCTCCTCCTGTTCCCTGTGTAACAGGCTGGAGAAGGGGCTGAATGGGGCCTCCTCCTGTTCCTGTGTAACAGGCTGGAGAAGGGGCTGAATGGCCTCCTCCTGTTCCCAGTGTAACAGGCTGGAGAAGGGGCTGAATGGGGCCTCCTCCTGTTCCTGTGTAACAGGCTGGAGAAGGGGCTGAATGGGGCCTCCTCCTGTTCCCTGTGTAACAGACTGGAGAAGGGGCTGAATGGCCTCCTCCTGTTCCTGTGTAACAGGCTGGAGAAGGGGCTGAATGGCCTCCTCCTGTTCCCAGTGTAACAGGCTGGAGAAGGGGCTGAATGGGGCCTCCTCCTGTTCCTGTGGAACTGGCTGGAGAAGGGGCTGAATGGGACCTCCACCTGTTCCTGTGTAACAGGCTGGAGAATGGGCTGAATGGGGCCTCCTCCTGTTCCTGTGTAACAGTCTGGAGAAGGGGCTGAATGGGGCCTCCTCCTGTTCCTGTGTAACAGGCTGGAGAAGGGGCTGAATGGGGCCTTCTCCTGTTCCTGTGTAACAGGCTGGAGAAGGGGCTGAATGGCCTCCTCCTGTTCCCAGTGTAACAGGCTGGAGAAGGGGCTGAATGGGGCCTCCTCCTGTTCCTGTGTAACAGGCTGGAGAAGGGGCTGAATGGGGCCTCCTCCTGTTCCTGTGTAACAGGCTGGAGAAGGGACTGAATGGCCTCCTCCTGTTCCCTGTGTAACAGGCTGGAGAAGGGGCTGAATGGGGCCTCCTCCTGTTCCTGTGTAACAGGCTGGAAAAGGGGCTGAATGGCCTCCTCCTGTTCCTGTGACAGGCTGGAGAAGTGGCTGAATGGGGCCTCCTCCTGTTCCTGTGTAACAGGCTGGAGAAGGGGCTGAATGGCCTCCTCCTGTTCCTGTGTAACAGGCTGGAGAAGGGGCTGAATGGCCTCCACCTGTTCCTGTGTAACAGGCTGGAGAAGGGGCTGAATGGCCTCCTCCTGTTCCTGTGTAACAGGCCGGAGAAGAATGGGGCCTCCTCCTGTTCCTGTGTAACAGGCTGGAGAAGGGGCTGAATGGCCTCCTCCTGTTCCTGTGTAACAGGCTGGAGAAAAATGGGGCCTCCTCCTGTTCCTGTGTAACAGGCCGGAGAAGAATGGGGCCTCCTCCTGTTCCTGTGTAACAGGCTGGAGAAGGGGCTGAATGTGGCCTCCTCCTGTTCCTGTGTAACAGGCTGGAGAAGGGGCTGAATGGCCTCCTCCTGTTCCTGTGGAACAGGCTGGATAAGGGGCTGAGTGGCCTCCTCCTGTTACCTGTATAACAGGCTGGAGAAGGGGCTGAATGGGGCCTCCTCCTGTTCCTGTGTAACAGGCTGGAGAAGGGGCGGAATGGCCTCCTCCTGTTCCCTGTGTAACAGACTGGAGAAGGGGCTCAATGAGGCCGCCTCCTGTTCCTGTCTAACAGGCTGGAGAAGGGGCTGAATGGGGCCTCCTCCTGTTCCTGTGTAACAGGCTGGAGAAGGGGCTGAATGGGGCCTCCTCCTGTTCCTGTGTAACAGGCTGGAGAAGGGGCTGAATGGGGCCTCCTCCTGTTCCTGTGTAACAGGCTGGAGAAGGGGCTGAATGGGGCCTCCTCCTGTTCCTGTGTAACAGGCTGGAGAAGGGGCTGAATGGGGCCTCCTCCTGTTCCCTGTGTAACAGGCTGGAGAAGGGGCTGAATGGGGCCTCCTCCTGTTCCTGTGTAACAGGCTGGAGAAGGGGCTGAATGGGGACTCCTCCTGTTCCCTGTGTAACAGGCTGGAGAAGGGGCTGAATGGGGCCTCCTCCTGTTCCTGTGTAACAGGCTGGAGAAGGGGCTGAATGGCCTCCTCCTGTTCCCAGTGTAACAGGCTGGAGAAGGGGCTGAATGGGGCCTCCTCCTGTTCCTGTGTAACAGGCTGGAGAAGGGGCTGAATGGGGCCTCCTCCTGTTCCCTGTGTAACAGACTGGAGAAGGGGCTGAATGGGGCCGCCTCCTGTTCCTGTCTAACAGGCTGGAGAAGGGGCTGAATGGCCTCCTCCTGTTCCCTGTGTAACTGGCTGGAGAAGAGGCTAAATGGGGCCTCCTCCTGTTCCTGTGTAACAGGCTGGAGAAGGGGCTGAATGGGGCCTCCTCCTGTTCCTGTGTAACAGGCTGGAGAAGGGGCTGAATGGGGCCTCCTCCTGTTCCTGTGTAACAGACTGGAGAAGGGGCTGAATGGCCTTCACCTGTTCCTGTGTAACAGGCTGGAGAAGGGGCTGAATGGCCCCCTCCTGTTCCTGTGTAACAGGCTGGAGAAGGGGCTGAATGGGGCCTCCTCCTGTTCCTGTGTAACAGCCTGGTGTAGGGGCTGAATGGGGCCTCCTCCTGTTCCTGTGTAAAAGGCTGGAGAAGGGGCTGAATGGGGCCTCCTCCTGTTCCTGTGTAACAGGCTGGAGATGGGGCTGAATGGGGCCTCCTCCTGTTCCTGTGTAACAGACTGGAGAAGGGGCTGAATGGGGCGTCCTCCTGTTCCTGTGTAACAGGCTGGAGAAGGGGCTGAATGGGGCCTCCTCCTGTTCCTGTGTAACAGGCTGGAGAAGGGGCTGAATGGGGCCTCCTCCTGTTCCTGTGGAACAGGCTGGAGAAGGGGCTGAATGGGACCTCCACCTGTTCCTGTGTAACAGGCTGGAGAATGGGCTGAATGGGGCCTCCTCCTGTTCCTGTGTAACAGTCTGGAGAAGAGGCTGAATGGGGCCTCCTCCTGTTCCTGTGTAACAGGCTGGAGAAGGGGCTGAATGGGGCCTTCTCCTGTTCCTGTGTAACAGGCTGGAGAAGGGGCTGAATGGGACCTCCTCCTGTTCCCTATGTAACAGGCTGGAGAAGGGGCTGAATGGGTCCTCCTCCTGTTCCTGTGTAACAGGCTGGAGAAGGGGCTGAATGGGACCTCCTCCTGTTCCTGTGTAACCGGCTGGAGAAGGGGCTGAATGGCCTCCTCCTGTTCCAGTGTAACAGGCTGGAGAAGGGGCTGAATGGCCTCCTCCTTTTCCTGTGTAACAGGCTGGAGAAGGGGTGAATGGGGCCTCCTCCTGTTCCTGTGTAACAGGCTGGAGAAGGGGCTGAATGGGTCCTCCTCCTGTTCCTGTGTAACAGGCTGGAGAAGGGGCTGAATGGGACCTCCTCCTGTTCCTGTGTAACCGGCTGGAGAAGGGGCTGAATGGCCTCCTCCTGTTCCAGTGTAACAGGCTGGAGAAGGGGCTGAATGGCCTCCTCCTTTTCCTGTGTAACAGGCTGGAGGAGGGACTGAATGGGGCCTCCTCCTGTTCCTGTGTAACAGACTGGAGAAGGGGCTGAATGGGGCCTCCTCCTGTTCCTGTGTAACAGGCTGGTGTAGGGGCTGAATGGGGCCTCCTCCTGTTCCTGTGTAACAGGCTGGTGTAGGGGCTGAATGGGGCCTCCTCCTGTTCCTGTGTAACAGGCTGGAGAAGGGGCTGAATGGCCTCCTCCTGTTCCTGTGTAACAGGCTGGAGAAGGGGCTGAATGGCCTCCTCCTGTTCCTGTGTAACAGGCTGGAGAAGGGGCTGAATGGCCTCCACCTGTTCCTGTGTAACAGGCTGGAGAAGGGGCTGAATGGCCTCCTCCTGTTCCTGTGTAACAGGCTGGAGAAGGGGCTGAATGGCCTCCTCCTGTTCCTGTGTAACAGGCTGGAGAAGGGGCTGAATGGCCTCCTCCTGTTCCTGTGTAACAGGCTGGTGTAGGGGCTGAATGGGGCCTCCTCCTGTTCCTGTGACAGGCTGGAGAAGGGGCTGAATGGCCTCCTCCTGTTCCTGTGTAACAGGCTGGAGAAGGGGCTGAATGGCCTCCTCCTGTTCCTGTGTAACAGGCTGGAGAAGGGGCTGAATGGCCTCCACCTGTTCCTGTGTAACAGGCTGGAGAAGGGGCTGAATGGCCTCCTCCTGTTCCTGTGTAACAGGCCGGAGAAGAATGGGGCCTCCTCCTGTTCCTGTGTAACAGGCTGGAGAAGGGGCTGAATGGCCTCCTCCTGTTCCTGTGTAACAGGCTGGAGAAAAATGGGGCCTCCTCCTGTTCCTGTGTCACAGGCCGGAGAAGAATGGGGCCTCCTCCTGTTCCTGTGTAACAGGCTGGAGAAGGGGCTGAATGTGGCCTCCTCCTGTTCCTGTGTAACAGGCTGGAGAAGGGGCTGAATGGCCTCCTCCTGTTCCTGTGTAACAGGCTGGATAAGGGGCTGAGTGGCCTCCTCCTGTTACCTGTATAACAGGCTGGAGAAGGGGCTGAATGGGGCCTCCTCCTGTTCCTGTGTAACAGGCTGGAGAAGGGGCGGAATGGCCTCCTCCTGTTCCCTGTGTAACAGACTGGAGAAGGGGCTCAATGGGGCCGCCTCCTGTTCCTGTCTAACAGGCTGGAGAAGGGGCTGAATGGGGCCTCCTCCTGTTCCTGTGTAACAGGCTGGAGAAGGGGCTGAATGGGGCCTCCTCCTGTTCCTGTGTAACAGGCTGGAGAAGGGGCTGAATGGGGCCTCCTCCTGTTCCTGTGTAACAGGCTGGAGAAGGGGCTGAATGGGGCCTCCTCCTGTTCCTGTGTAACAGGCTGGAGAAGGGGCTGAATGGCCTCCTCCTGTTCCTGTGTAACAGGCTGGAGAAGGGGCTGAATGGGGCCTCCTCCTGTTCCCTGTGTAACAGGCTGGAGAAGGGGCTGAATGGGGCCTCCTCCTGTTCCTGTGTAACAGGCTGGAGAAGGGGCTGAATGGGGCCTCCTCCTGTTCCCTGTGTAACAGGCTGGAGAAGGGGCTGAATGGGGCCTCCTCCTGTTCCTGTGTAACAGGCTGGAGAAGGGGCTGAATGGCCTCCTCCTGTTCCCAGTGTAACAGGCTGGAGAAGGGGCTGAATGGGGCCTCCTCCTGTTCCTGTGTAACAGGCTGGAGAAGGGGCTGAATGGGGCCTCCTCCTGTTCCCTGTGTAACAGACTGGAGAAGGGGCTGAATGGCCTCCTCCTGTTCCTGTGTAACAGGCTGGAAAAGGGGCTGAATGGCCTCCTCCTGTTCCCAGTGTAACAGGCTGGAGAAGGGGCTGAATGGGGCCTCCTCCTGTTCCTGTGGAACTGGCTGGAGAAGGGGCTGAATGGGACCTCCACCTGTTCCTGTGTAACAGGCTGGAGAATGGGCTGAATGGGGCCTCCTCCTGTTCCTGTGTAACAGTCTGGAGAAGGGGCTGAATGGGGCCTCCTCCTGTTCCTGTGTAACAGGCTGGAGAAGGGGCTGAATGGGGCCTTCTCCTGTTCCTGTGTAACAGGCTGGAGAAGGGGCTGAATGGCCTCCTCCTGTTCCCAGTGTAACAGGCTGGAGAAGGGGCTGAATGGGGCCTCCTCCTGTTCCTGTGTAACAGGCTGGAGAAGGGGCTGAATGGGGCCTCCTCCTGTTCCCTGTGTAACAGACTGGAGAAGGGGCTGAATGGGGCCGCCTCCTGTTCCTGTCTAACAGGCTGGAGAAGGGGCTGAATGGCCTCCTCCTGTTCCCTGTGTAACTGGCTGGAGAAGAGGCTAAATGGGGCCTCCTCCTGTTCCTGTGTAACAGGCTGGAGAAGGGGCTGAATGGGGCCTCCTCCTGTTCCTGTGTAACAGGCTGGAGAAGGGGCTGAATGGGGCCTCCTCCTGTTCCTGTGTAACAGACTGGAGAAGGGGCTGAATGGCCTTCACCTGTTCCTGTGTAACAGGCTGGAGAAGGGGCTGAATGGCCCCCTCCTGTTCCTGTGTAACAGGCTGGAGAAGGGGCTGAATGGGGCCTCCTCCTGTTCCTGTGTAACAGCCTGGTGTAGGGGCTGAATGGGGCCTCCTCCTGTTCCTGTGTAAAAGGCTGGAGAAGGGGCTGAATGGGGCCTCCTCCTGTTCCTGTGTAACAGGCTGGAGATGGGGCTGAATGGGGCCTCCTCCTGTTCCTGTGTAACAGACTGGAGAAGGGGCTGAATGGGGCGTCCTCCTGTTCCTGTGTAACAGGCTGGAGAAGGGGCTGAATGGGGCCTCCTCCTGTTCCTGTGTAACAGGCTGGAGAAGGGGCTGAATGGGGCCTCCTCCTGTTCCTGTGGAACAGGCTGGAGAAGGGGCTGAATGGGACCTCCACCTGTTCCTGTGTAACAGGCTGGAGAATGGGCTGAATGGGGCCTCCTCCTGTTCCTGTGTAACAGTCTGGAGAAGGGGCTGAATGGGGCCTCCTCCTGTTCCTGTGTAACAGGCTGGAGAAGGGGCTGAATGGGGCCTTCTCCTGTTCCTGTGTAACAGGCTGGAGAAGGGGCTGAATGGGACCTCCTCCTGTTCCCTATGTAACAGGCTGGAGAAGGGGCTGAATGGGTCCTCCTCCTGTTCCTGTGTAACAGGCTGGAGAAGGGGCTGAATGGGACCTCCTCCTGTTCCTGTGTAACCGGCTGGAGAAGGGGCTGAATGGCCTCCTCCTGTTCCAGTGTAACAGGCTGGAGAAGGGGCTGAATGGCCTCCTCCTTTTCCTGTGTAACAGGCTGGAGAAGGGGTGAATGGGGCCTCCTCCTGTTCCTGTGTAACAGGCTGGAGAAGGGGCTGAATGGGTCCTCCTCCTGTTCCTGTGTAACAGGCTGGAGAAGGGGCTGAATGGGACCTCCTCCTGTTCCTGTGTAACCGGCTGGAGAAGGGGCTGAATGGCCTCCTCCTGTTCCAGTGTAACAGGCTGGAGAAGGGGCTGAATGGCCTCCTCCTTTTCCTGTGTAACAGGCTGGAGGAGGGACTGAATGGGGCCTCCTCCTGTTCCTGTGTAACAGACTGGAGAAGGGGCTGAATGGGGCCTCCTCCTGTTCCTGTGTAACAGGCTGGTGTAGGGGCTGAATGGGGCCTCCTCCTGTTCCTGTGTAACAGGCTGGTGTAGGGGCTGAATGGGGCCTCCTCCTGTTCCTGTGTAACAGGCTGGAGAAGGGGCTGAATGGCCTCCTCCTGTTCCTGTGTAACAGGCTGGAGAAGGGGCTGAATGGCCTCCTCCTGTTCCAGTGTAACAGGCTGGAGAAGGGGCTGAATGGCCTCCACCTGTTCCTGTGTAACAGGCTGGAGAAGGGGCTGAATGGCCTCCTCCTGTTCCTGTGTAACAGGCTGGAGAAGGGGCTGAATGGCCTCCTCCTGTTCCTGTGTAACAGGCTGGAGAAGGGGCTGAATGGCCTCCTCCTGTTCCTGTGTAACAGGCTGGTGTAGGGGCTGAATGGGGCCTCCTCCTGTTCCTGTGACAGGCTGGAGAAGGGGCTGAATGGCCTCCTCCTGTTCCTGTGTAACAGGCTGGAGAAGGGGCTGAATGGCCTCCTCCTGTTCCTGTGTAACAGGCTGGAGAAGGGGCTGAATGGCCTCCACCTGTTCCTGTGTAACAGGCTGGAGAAGGGGCTGAATGGCCTCCTCCTGTTCCTGTGTAACAGGCCGGAGAAGAATGGGGCCTCCTCCTGTTCCTGTGTAACAGGCTGGAGAAGGGGCTGAATGGCCTCCTCCTGTTCCTGTGTAACAGGCTGGAGAAAAATGGGGCCTCCTCCTGTTCCTGTGTCACAGGCCGGAGAAGAATGGGGCCTCCTCCTGTTCCTGTGTAACAGGCTGGAGAAGGGGCTGAATGTGGCCTCCTCCTGTTCCTGTGTAACAGGCTGGAGAAGGGGCTGAATGGCCTCCTCCTGTTCCTGTGTAACAGGCTGGATAAGGGGCTGAGTGGCCTCCTCCTGTTACCTGTATAACAGGCTGGAGAAGGGGCTGAATGGGGCCTCCTCCTGTTCCTGTGTAACAGGCTGGAGAAGGGGCGGAATGGCCTCCTCCTGTTCCCTGTGTAACAGACTGGAGAAGGGGCTCAATGGGGCCGCCTCCTGTTCCTGTCTAACAGGCTGGAGAAGGGGCTGAATGGGGCCTCCTCCTGTTCCTGTGTAACAGGCTGGAGAAGGGGCTGAATGGGGCCTCCTCCTGTTCCTGTGTAACAGGCTGGAGAAGGGGCTGAATGGGGCCTCCTCCTGTTCCTGTGTAACAGGCTGGAGAAGGGGCTGAATGGCCTCCTCCTGTTCCTGTGTAACAGGCTGGAGAAGGGGCTGAATGGGGCCTCCTCCTGTTCCCTGTGTAACAGGCTGGAGAAGGGGCTGAATGGGGCCTCCTCCTGTTCCTGTGTAACAGGCTGGAGAAGGGGCTGAATGGGGCCTCCTCCTGTTCCCTGTGTAACAGGCTGGAGAAGGGGCTGAATGGGGCCTCCTCCTGTTCCTGTGTAACAGGCTGGAGAAGGGGCTGAATGGCCTCCTCCTGTTCCCAGTGTAACAGGCTGGAGAAGGGGCTGAATGGGGCCTCCTCCTGTTCCTGTGTAACAGGCTGGAGAAGGGGCTGAATGGGGCCTCCTCCTGTTCCCTGTGTAACAGACTGGAGAAGGGGCTGAATGGCCTCCTCCTGTTCCTGTGTAACAGGCTGGAGAAGGGGCTGAATGGCCTCCTCCTGTTCCCAGTGTAACAGGCTGGAGAAGGGGCTGAATGGGGCCTCCTCCTGTTCCTGTGGAACTGGCTGGAGAAGGGGCTGAATGGGACCTCCACCTGTTCCTGTGTAACAGGCTGGAGAATGGGCTGAATGGGGCCTCCTCCTGTTCCTGTGTAACAGTCTGGAGAAGGGGCTGAATGGGGCCTCCTCCTGTTCCTGTGTAACAGGCTGGAGAAGGGGCTGAATGGGGCCTTCTCCTGTTCCTGTGTAACAGGCTGGAGAAGGGGCTGAATGGGACCTCCTCCTGTTCCCTATGTAACAGGCTGGAGAAGGGGCTGAATGGGTCCTCCTCCTGTTCCTGTGTAACAGGCTGGAGAAGGGGCTGAATGGGACCTCCTCCTGTTCCTGTGTAACCGGCTGGAGAAGGGGCTGAATGGCCTCCTCCTGTTCCAGTGTAACAGGCTGCAGAAGGGGCTGAATGGCCTCCTCCTTTTCCTGTGTAACAGGCTGGAGAAGGGGTGAATGGGGCCTTCTCCTGTTCCTGTGTAACAGGCTGGAGAAGGGGCTGAATGGGGCCTTCTCCTGTTCCTGTGTAACAGGCTGGAGAAGGGGCTGAATGGGGCCTCCTCCTGTTCCTGTGTAACAGGCTGGAGAAGGGGCTGAATGGGTCCTCCTCCTGTTCCTGTGTAACAGGCTGGAGAAGGGGCTGAATGGGACCTCCTCCTGTTCCTGTGTAACCGGCTGGAGAAGGGGCTGAATGGCCTCCTCCTGTTCCAGTGTAACAGGCTGGAGAAGGGGCTGAATGGCCTCCTCCTTTTCCTGTGTAACAGGCTGGAGGAGGGACTGAATGGGGCCTCCTCCTGTTCCTGTGTAACAGACTGGAGAAGGGGCTGAATGGGGCCTCCTCCTGTTCCTGTGTAACAGGCTGGTGTAGGGGCTGAATGGGGCCTCCTCCTGTTCCTGTGTAACAGGCTGGTGTAGGGGCTGAATGGGGCCTCCTCCTGTTCCTGTGTAACAGGCTGGAGAAGGGGCTGAATGGCCTCCTCCTGTTCCTGTGTAACAGCCTGGAGAAGGGGCTGAATGGGGCATCCTCCTGTTCCTGTGTAACAGGCTGGAGAAGGGGCTGAATGGGGCCTCCTCCTGTTCCTGTGGAACAGGCTGGAGAAGGGGCTGAATGGGACTTCCACCTGTTCCTGTGTAACAGGCTGGAGAAGGGGCTGAATGGGGCCTCCTCCTGTTCCTGTGTAACAGTCTGGAGAAGGGGCTGAATGGGACCTCCTCCTGTTCCTGTGTAACAGGCTGGAGAAGGGGCTGAATGGGGCCTTCTCCTGTTCCTGTGTAACAGGCTGGAGAAGGGGCTGAATGGGACCTCCTCCTGTTCCTGTGTAACCGGCTGGAGAAGGGGCTGAATGGCCTCCTCCTGTTCCAGTGTAACAGGCTGGAGAAGGGGCTGAATGGCCTCCTCCTTTTCCTGTGTAACAGGCTGGAGAAGGGACTGAATGGGGCCTCCTCCTGTTCCTGTGTAACAGGCTGGAGAAGGGGCTGAATGGGACCTCCTCCTGTTCCTGTGTAACAGACTGGAGAAGGGGCTGAATGGGGCCTCCTCCTGTTCCTGTGTAACAGGCTGGGGAAGGGGCTGAATGGGGCCTCCTCCTGTTCCTGTGTAACAGGCTGGTGTAGGGGCTGAATGGGGCCTCCTCCTGTTCCTGTGTAACAGGCTGGAGAAGGGGCTGAATGACCTCCTCCTCTTCCTGTGTAACAGCCTGGAGAAGGGGCTGAATGGGGCCTCCTCCTGTTCCTGTGTAACAGACTGGACAAGGGGCTGAATGGCATCCTCCTGTTCCCTGTATAACAGGCTGGAAAAGGGGCTGAATGGGGCCTCCTCCTGTTCCTGTGGAACAGTCTGGAGAAGGGGCTGAATGGGGCCTCCTCCTGTTCCCTGTGTAACAGGCTGGAAAAGGGGCTGAATGGGGCCTCCTCCTGTTCCTGTGGAACAGTCTGGAGAAGGGGCTGAATGGGGCCTCCTCCTGTTCCCTGTGTAACAAGCTGGGGAAGAGGCTGAATGGGGCCTCCTCCTGTTCCCTGTGTAACAGGCTGGAGAAGGTGCTGAATGGGGCCTCCTCCTGTTCCCTGTGTAACAGGCTGGAGAAGGTGCTGAATGGGGCCTCCTCCTGTTCCCTGTGTAACAAGCTGGGGAAGGGGCTGAATGGCCTCCTCCTGTTCCTTGTAACAAAGAACAAAGAAAATTACAGCACAGGAACAGGCCCTTCGGCCCTCCAAGCCTGCACCGACCATGCTGCCCGACTGAACTAAAACCCCCTACCCTTCCGGGGACCAGATCCCTCTATTCCCATCCTATTCATGTATTTGTTAAGACGCCCCTTAAAAGTCACGATCATATCCGCTTCCACTCCCTACCCCTGCAGCGAGTTCCAGGCACCCACCACCCTCTGTGTAAAACATCTGCCTCATACATCTCCTTTAAACCTTGTCCCTCGCACCTTAAACCTGTACCTCTAGTAATGGACTCTTCCTCCCTGGGAAAAAGCTTCTGACTATCCACTCTGTCCATGCCTCTCATAATCTTGCAGACTTCTATCAGGTCTCCCCTCAACCTCCATCACTCCAGTGAGAACAAACCGAGTTTCTCCAACCTCTCCTCATAGCTAATGCCCTCCATACCAGGTAACATCCTGGTAAATCTTTTCTGTACCCTCTCCAAAGCCTCCACATCCTTCTGGCAGTGTGGCGACCAGAATTGAACACTATATTCCAAGTGCGGTATAACTCAGGTTCTATAAAGCTGCAACACGACTTGCCAATTTTTAAACTCAATACCCTGGCCGATGAAGGCAAGCGTGCCGTATGCCTTCTTGACTACCTTCTCCACCTGCGTTGCCACTTTCAGTGACCTGTGTACCTGTACACCTTGATCCCTCTGCCTATCAATACTCTTAAGGGTTCTGCCATTTACTGTATATTTCCTATCTGTATTAGACCTTCCAAAATGCATTACCTCACATTTGTCCGGATTAAACTCCATCTGCCATCTCTCCGCCCAAGTCTCCAACTGATCTATATCCTGCTGTAACCTCCGATGGTGCTCATCGCTATCCGCAAATTCACCAAACTTTGTGTGGTCCGCAAACTTACGAATCAATCCAGTTACATTTTCATCGAAATGAATTATAATATATTACAAACAGCAAAGGTCCCAGCACCGATCCCTGAGGAACACCACTTGTCACAGCCCTCCATTCAGAAATGCTGGACAGGCTGGAGAAGGGGCTGAATGGGGCCTCCTCCTGTTCCTGTGTAACAGGCTGGAGAAGGGGCTGAATGGCCTCCTCCTGTTCCTGTGTAACAGGCTGGAGAAGGGGCTGAATGGGGCCTCCTCCTGTTCCTGTGTAACAGGCTGGAGAAGGGGCTGAATGGGGCCTCCTCCTGTTCCTGTGTAACAGCCTGGAGAAGGGGATGAACATAGAACATAGAACATTACAGCGCAGTACAGGCCCTTCGGCCCTCAATGTTGCGCCGACCAGTGAAACCAATCAAAAGCCTCTCTAACCTACACGATTCCAATATCATCCATATGTTTATCCAATAACCATTTGAATGCCCTTAATGTTGACGAGTCCACTACTGCTGCAGGCAGGGCATTCCACGCCCTTACTACTCTCTGAGTAAAGAACCTACCTCTAACATCTGTCCTATATCTCTCACCCCTCAATTTAAAGCTATGTCCCCTCGTGTTAGCCATCACCATCCAAGGAAAAAGGCTCTCACTATCCACCCTATCTAATCCTCTGATCATCTTGTATGCCTCTATTAAGTCACCTCTTAACCTTCTTCTCTCTGACGAAAACAGCCTCAAGTCCCTCAGCCTTTCCTGATAAGACCTTCCCACCAAACCAGGCAACATCCTAGTAAATCTCCTCTGCATCCTTTCCAACGCTTCCACATCTTTCTTATAATGCTGGGGGAGAGGGGTTTCTGAATGACAGTGTGAGGGAGCTGGATTAACATCAGTACAGATACAGTCAGTAACACAGGGTGCTGGGGGAGAGGGGTTACTGAGTGGCAGTGTGAGGGAGCTGGATTAACATCAGTACAGACACAGTCAGTAACACAGGTTGCTGGGGGGAGAGGGGTGACTGAGTGACAGTGTGAGGGAGCTGGATTAACATCAGTACAGATACAGTCAGTAACACAGGGTGCTGGGGGAGAGGGGTACTGAGTGGCAGTGTGAGGGAGCTGGATTAACATCAGTACAGATACAGTCAGTAACACAGGTTGCTGGGGGGAGAGGGGTACTGAGTGGCAGTGTGAGGGAGCTGGATTAACATCAGTACAGATACAGTCAGTAACACAGGTTGCTGGGGGGAGAGGGGTTACTGAGTGACAGTGTGAGGGAGCTGGATTAACATCAGTACAGATACAGTCAGTAACACAGGGTGCTGGGGGAGAGGGGTTACTCAGTGACAGTGTGAGGGAGCTGGATTAACATCAGTACAGATACAGTCAGTAACACAGGGTGCTGGGGGAGAGGGGTTACTCAGTGACAGTGTGAGGGAACTGGATTAACATCAGTACAGATACAGTCAGTAACACAGGGTGCTGGGGGGAGAGGGGTTACTGAGTGACAGTGTGAGGGAGCTGGATTAACATCAGTACAGATACAGTCAGTAACACAGGGTGCTGGGGGAGAGGGGTTACTGAGTGACAGTGTGAGGGAGCTGGATTAACATCAGTACAGATACAGTCAGTAACACAGGGTGCTGGGGGGAGAGGGGTTACTGAGTGACAGTATGACGGAGCTGGATTAACATTAGAACATAGAACATAGAACAGTACAGCACAGAACAGGCCCTTCGGCCCACAACGTTGTGCCGAACTTTATCTGAAACCAAGATCAAGCTATCCCACTCCCTATCATCCTGGTCTGCTCCATGTGCCTATCCAATAACCGCTTAAATATTCCTAAAGTGTCTGACTCCACTATCACTGCAGGCAGTCCATTCCACATCTCAAACACTCTCTGCATAAAGAACCTACCTCTAATATCCTTCCTGTATCTCACACCACGAACCCTATAGTTATGCCCCCTTGTAATAGCTCCATCCACCCGAGGTAATAGTCTTTGAACGTTCACTCTATCTATCCCCTTCATCATTTTATAAACCTCTATTAAGTCTCCCCTCAGCCTCCTCCGCTCCAGAGAGAACAACCCTAGCTCCCTCAACCATTCCTCATAAGACCTACCCTCCAAACCAGGCAGCATCCTGGTAAATCTCCTCTGCACTCTTTCCAGCACTTCCACATCCTTCTTATAGTGAGGTGACCAGAACTGCACACAATATTCCAAATGTGGTCTCACCAAGGTCCTGTACAGTTGCAGCATAACCCCACGGCTCTTAAACTCCAACCCCCTGTTAATAAAAGCTAACACACTACAGGCCTTCTTCACAGCTCTATCCACTTGAGTGGCAACCTTTAGAGATCTGTGGATATGAACCCCAAGATCTCTCTGTTCCTCCACAGTCTTCAGAACCCTACCTTTGACCCTGTAATCCACATTTAAATTAGTCCTACCAAAATGAATCACCTCACATTTATCAGGGTTAAACTCCATTTGCCATTTTTCGGCCCAGCTTTGCATCCTATCTATGTCTCTTTGCAGCCTACAACAGCCCTCCACCTCATCCACTACTCCACCAATCTTGGTGTCATCAGCAAATTTACTGATCCACCCTTCAGCCCCCTCCTCTAGGTCATTAATAAAAATCACAAAGAGCAGAGGACCAAGCACTGATCCCTGCGGCACTCCGCTAGCAACCTGCCTCCAATCCGAAAATTTTCCATCCACCAACACCCTCTGTCTTCGATCAGACAGCCAGTTACCTATCCAATCGGCCAACTTTCCCTCTATCCCACACCTCCTCACTTTCATCATAAGCCGACCATGGGGGACCTTATCAAATGCCTCACTAAAATCCATGTATATGACATCAACTGTCCTACCTTCATCAACACACTTAGTTACCTCCTCAAAAAATTCTATCAAATTTGTGAGGCACGACTTGCCCTTCACGAATCCGTGCTGACTCTCCCGGATTAGTCCGCATCTTTCTAAATGGTCATAAATCCCATCTCTAAGGACCTTTTCCATCAATTTACCAACCACCGAAGTAAGACTAACCGGTCTATAATTACCAGGGTCATTTCTATTCCCTTTCTTAAACAGAGGGACAACATTCGCCATTCTCCAGTCCTCTGGCACCATCCCCGTGGACAGCGAGGACCCAAAGATCAAAGCCAAAGGCTCTGCAATCTCATCCCTTGCCTCCGAAGGAATCCTAGGATACATTTCATCAGGCCCAGGGGACTTATCGACCTTCAGTTTATTCAAAACTGCCAATACATCCTCCCACCGAACATCTATTGCCTCCAGCCTATTAGCCTGTACCAACTTCTCTTCCTCAAAAACATGGCCCCTCTCCTTGGTGAACACTGAAGAAAAGTATTCATTCATCACCTCGCCTATCTCTACTGACTCCATACACAAGTTCCCACTACTGTCCTTGACCGGCCCTAACCTCACCCGGGTCATTCTTTTATTCCTCACATAAGAGTAAAAAGCCTTGGGGTTTTCCTTGATCCGACCCGCCAAGGACTTCTCGTGTCCCCTCCTAGCTCTCCAAAGCCCCTTTTTCAGCTCATTCCTTGCTAACTTGTAACCCTCAATCGAGCCATCTGAACCTTGTTTCCTCATCCCTACATAAGCTTCCCTCTTCCTTTTCACAAGACATTCCACCTCTTTTGTGAACCATGGTTCCCTCACTCGGCCATTTCCTCCCTGCCTGACAGGGACATACCTATCAAGGACATCCAGTATTTGTTCCTTGAAAAAGTTCCACTTTTCATTAGTTCCTTTCCCTGACAGTTTCTGTTCCCAACTTATGCCTCCTAATTATTCCCTAATCGCATCATAATTACCTCTCCCCCAATTGTAAACCTTGCCCTGCCGTACGGCCCTATCCCTCTCCATTGCAATAACAAAAGACACCGAATTGTGGTCACTATCTCCAAAGTGCTCTCCCACAACCAAATCTAACACTTGGCCCGGTTCATTTCCCAGTACCAAATCCAATGTGGCCTCACCTCTTGTCAGCCTATCCACATATTGTGTCAGGAAACCCTCCTGCACACACTGCACAAAAACTGCCCCATCCAAACTATTTGACCTACAAAGGTTCCAATCAATATTTGGAAAGTTAAAGTCCCCCATGACAACTACCCTGTGACCCCTACACATATCCATAATCTGCTTAGCAATTTCTTTCTCCACATCTCTATTACTATTTGGGGGCCTATAGTAAACTCCTAACAATGTGACCGCTCCTTTCCCATTTCTAACCTCAGCCCATATTACCTCAGTGTGCAGATCCCCCTCGAAGTGCCTTTCCGCAGCCGTTAAACTATTAGTAGAGATACAGTCAGTAACACAGGGTGCTGGGGGAGAGAGGTTACTGAGTGACAGTGTGAGGGAGCTGGATTAACATCAGTACAGCTACAGTCAGTAACACAGGGTGCTGGGGGGAGAGGGGTTACTGAGTGACAGTGTGAGGGAGCTGGATTAACATCAGTACAGATACAGTCAGTAACACAGGGTGCTGGGGGGAGAGGGGTTACTGAGTGACAGTGTGAGGGAGCTGGATTAACATCAGTACAGATACAGTCAGTAACACAGGGTGCTGGGGGGAGAGGGGTTACTGAGTGACAGTGTGAGGGAGCTGGATTAACATCAGTACAGATACAGTCAGTAACACAGGGTGCTGGGGGAGAGGGGTTACTGAGTGACAGTGTGAGGGAGCTGGATTAACATCAGTACAGACACAGTTAGTAACACAGGGTGCTGGGGGAGAGAGGTTACTGAGTGACAGTGTGAGGGAGCTGGATTAACATCAGTACAGCTACAGTCAGTAACACAGGGTGCTGGGGGAGAGGGGTTACTGAGTGACAGTGTGAGGGAGCTGGATTAACATCAGTACAGATACAGTCAGTAACACAGGGTGGTGGGGGGAGAGGGGTTACTGAGTGACAGTGTGAGGGAGCTGGATTAACATCAGTACAGCTACAGTCAGTAACACAGGGTGCTGGGGGGAGAGGGGGTTACTGAGTGACAGTGTGAGGGAGCTGGATAAACATCAGTACAGATACAGTCAATAACACAGGGTGGTGGGGTGAGAGAGGGGTTACTGAGTGACAGTCTGAGGGAGCTCATTGTTCCACAGGAGCAGGCTGAGGTTAAGGGAGCTTGTTTTGTGCATTATATTTATTTATTTTTCTGTTAACTTTGTGAAAAAATTCAGAGGGTTTTTTCCAAACAGGAAGTAGGCCCAGCAGCAGCCTGGGAAGGTTTTGGAGGGTTTAAAAGTAGGGCGCACTTTTGAGCGGGCAGCGTTGTTAGCGGGCAGCGGACTGAGCAGGGGGCAGAGTGAGAGCTGAAGGGCTTTGGCTCAAAACGGGCTTCGGCCAGAACAGGCAAAATCGAGAGGAGGTTTTTTTCTTTTTCAGAAAGTTTATTCCTGTTTTTCGTCAGAATTTCAAAAAAATGCCAGGCAAGATGTTGGAATGCTCCTCCTGCAGGATGTGGGAGATCAGGGAGACCTCCGGTGTCCCTGACAACAACACCTGCAAAGGATGGATCCAGCTACAGCTGCTGGCAAAGCGTGTTAGGGAACTGGAGAAGGAGTTTGATTACCTCCATCTAATTCGGGAGAATGAGGAGTTTATAGACAGTAGCTTTAGGGAGGTAGTTACACCTAAGCAGCAGAGCACAGGAAATTGGGTTACTGTAAGGAGAGGAAATGGCAGTGTGAAAGGACAGACAGAGCAGGGTTCCCCTGTGGCCATACCCCTCCACAACAGGTATACTGAATTGGATACTGTTGTGGGAGATGCTTTACCTGGGACAAGCTGCGACAGCCGGAACTCTGATACTGAGTCTGGTTCTACAGCGCAAAAGGGTGGGATGAAGAAGAGGAGAGCAGTAGTGATAGGGGACTCGATGGTCAGAGGTACGGACAGGAGGTTCTGTGGTCGGGACAGAGACTCCCGCATGGTTTGTTACCTCCCGGGTGCCAGGGTCAGCGATGTCTCCGATCGCGTGCACAGCGTTCTAAAGTGGGAAGGTGATCAGCCAGATGTCGTGGTCCACATCGGTACCAATGACGTGAGAAGGAAGAGTGAGGAGGTCCTAAAGAGTGAGTACAAAGAGCTTGGAAGGAAGTTAAAAAGCAGGACCCCGAGGGTAGTCATCTCAGGATTGCTACCTGAGCCACATGCCAGTGAGGGCAGGAGTACGATGCTTGGGCGGATGAACACGTGGCTGAGGAACTGGTGCAGGGGGCAGGGTTTCCAATTCTTGGATCATTGGGACCTCTTCTGGGGCAGGTGGGACCTGTACAAGAGAGACGAGTTACACCCAAACTACAAGGGGACCAATATACTTGCAGGGAGATTTGCTAGTGTTATTGGGGAGCGTTTAAACTAGATTTGCAGGGGGGTGGGAACCAGAGTGCCAGAGCAGATAGTGGAGCAGGGGTAAAAAGACAGGTTAGTTCAAGCAAAATCACAAATGGAAGGGTAGAGTGTGGTGGAAATAATTTTTTGAGGTGTGTCTATTTCAATGCCAGGAGTATTGTGGGGAAGGCAGATGAGCTGAAGGCGTGGATAGACACATGGAAATATGACATTATAGCCATGAGTGAAACTTGGCTACAGGAGGGGCAGGACTGGCAGCTCAATGTTCCAGGGTTCCAATGTTTCAGGCGGGATAGAGACTGAGGGATAAAAGGTGGGGGGGTGGCATTGTTGGTCGGGGAAAATGTTACAGCGGTACTCATCCAGACACACGGAACAGCCATGGGGACCAAATTCGCACCTCAATATGCCAACATCTTCATGCACAGGTTCGAACAAGACTTCTTCACCGCACGGGACCTTCAACCGATGCTATACACTAGATACATCGATGATATTTTCTTCCTTTGGACTCATGGTGAACAATCACTGAAACAACTCTATGATGACATCAACAAGTTCCATCCCACCATCAGACTCACCATAGACTACTCTCCGGAATCGGTTGCATTCTTGGACACACGCATCTCCATTAAGGACGGTCACCTCAGCACCTCACTGTAGCGCAAGCCCACGGATAACCTCACGATGCTCCACTTCTCCAGCTTCCACCCTAAACACGTTAAAGAAGCCATCCCCTACGGACAAGCCCTCCGAATAAACAGGATCTGCTCGGATGAGGAGGATCGCAACAGACACCTCCAGACGCTGAAAGATGCCCTCATAAGAACAGGATATGGCGCTCGACTCATCGATCAACAGTTCCAACGCGCCACAGCGAAAAACCGCACCAACCTGCTCAGAAGACAAACACGGGACACAGTGGACAGAGTACCCTTCGTTGTCCAGTACTTCCGCGGAGCGGAGAAGCTACGGCATCTCCTCCGGAGCCTTCAACATGTCATTGATGAAGACGAACATCTCACCAAGGCCATCCCCACACCCCCACTTCTTGCCTTCAAACAACCGCACAACCACAAACAGACCATTGTCCGCAGCAAACTACCCAGCCTTCAGGAGAACAGTGACCATGACACCACACAACCCTGCCACAGCAACCTCTGCAAGACGTGCCGGATCATCGACACAGATGCCATCATCTCACGTGAGAACACCATCCACCAGGTACACAGTACATACTCTTGCAACTCGGCCAACGTTGTCTACCTGATACGCTGCAAGAAATGATGTCCCGAGGCATGGTACATTGGGGAAACTATGCAGACGCTGCGACAACGGATGAATGAACACCGCTCGACAATCACCAGGCAAGACTGTTCTCTTCCTGTTGGGGAGCACTTCAGCAGTCACGGGCATTCGGCCTCTGATATTCGGGTAAGCGTTCTCCAAGGCGGCCTTCCCGACACACGATGGCGCAGAGTCGCTGAGCAGAAACTGATAGCCAAGTTCCGCACACACGAGGACGGCCTCAACCGGGATATTGGGTTCATGTCACACTAGCTGTAACCCCCACAGTTGCCTGGACCTGCCGAGTTTCACTGGCTGTCTTGTCTGGAGACAACACACATCTTTTTAGCCTGTCTTGATGCTCTCTCCACTCACGTTGTTTTGTTTCTAAAAGACTTGATTAGCAGTAAGTATTCGCATTCCAACCATTATTCATGTAAATTGAGTCTGTGTCTTTATATGCCCTATTTGTGAACAGAATTCCCACTCACCTGAAGAAGGGGCTTGGAGCTCTGAAAGTTTGTGTGGCTTTTGCTACGAAATAATCCTGTTGAACTTTCACCTGGTGTTGTTAAACTTCTTACTGTGTTTACCCCAGTCCAACGCCGGCATCTCCACATCACAGCTTTTATTAACAGGGGGTTGGAGTTTAAGAGCCGTGGGGTTATGCTGCAACTGTACAGGACCTTGGTGAGACCACATTTGGAATATTGTGTGCAGTTCTGGTCACCTCACTATAAGAAGGATGTGGAAGCGCTGGAAAGAGTGCAGAGGAGATTTACCAGGATGCTGCCTGGTTTGGAGGGTAGGTCTTATGAGGAAAGGTTGAGGGAGCTAGGGCTGTTCTCTCTGGAGCGGAGGAGGCTGAGGGGAGACTTAATAGAGGTTTATAAAATGATGAAGGGGATAGATAGAGTGAACGTTCAAAGACTATTTCCTCGTGTGGATGGAGCTATTACAAGGGGGCATAACTATAGGGTTCATGGTGGGAGATATAGGAAGGATATCAGAGGTAGGTTGTTTACGCAGAGAGTGGTTGGGGTGTGGAATGGACTGCCTGCAGTGATAGTGATAGTCAGACACTTTGGGAACATTTAAGCGGTTATTGGATAGGCACATGGAGCACACCAGGATGATAGGGAGTGGGATAGCTTGATCTTGGTTTCAGATAAAGCTCGGCACAACATCGTGGGCTGAAGGGCCTGTTCTGTGCTGTACTGTTCTATGTTCTATGAGTGCAGAGAAGGTTTACCAGGATGTTGCCTGGTATGGAGGGTCTTAGCTATGAGGAGAGATTGGGTAAACTGGGGTTTTTCTCCCTGGAAAGACGGAGAATGAGGGGAGACCTAATACAGGTGTACAAAATTATGATGGGTATCGATAGGGTGAACAGTGGGAAGCTTTTTCCCAGGTCGGAGGTGACGATCACGAGGGGTCACGGGCTCAAGGTGAGAGCAGCGAGGTATAACTCAGATATTCGAGGGATGTTTTTTACACAGAGGGTGGTGGGGGCCTGGAATGCGCTGTCAAGTAGGGTGGTGGAGGCAGATACGCTGGCATCGTTTAAGACTTACCTGGATAGTCACATGAGCATTTTGGGAATGGAGGGATACAAACGATTGGTCTAGTTGGACCAAGGAGCGGCACAGGCTTGGAGGGCCGAAGGGCCTGTTTCCTGTGCTGTACTGTTCTTTGTTCTTTGTTCTTTTTTTTGTTTGAGGGGAATTAAAGATGATTTGGGCGGGGGGGGGGGTACGGGGCTGAGAGGGATTTGGAGGGGGATTGAAGAGGGTTTGGGCAGTGGGGGAGGGTACGGTGCTGAGAGGGATTTGGAGGGGGATTGAAGAGGGTTTGGGCAGTGCAGAGGGTGGGGCGGGGATTGCTATGGGCCTGAGAGGGATTTACATAAGAACATAAGAAATAGGAGCAGGAGTGGGCCATCTAGCCCCTCGAGCCTGCCCCGCTATTCAATAAGATCATGGCTGATCTGAAGTGGATCAGTTCCACTTACCCGCCTGATCCCCATAACCCTTAATTCCCTTACCGATCAGGAATCCATCTATCCGTGATTTAAACATATTCAACGAGGTAGCCTCGACCACTTCAGTGGGCAGAGAATTCCAGAGATTCACCACCCTCTGAGAGAAGAAGTTCCTCCTCATCTCTGTCCTAAACTGACCCCCCTTTATTTTGAGGCTGTGCCCTCTAGTTCTAGATTCCTTTCTGAGTGGAAAGAATCTCTCCACCTCTACCCTATCCAGCCCCTTCATTATCTTATAGGTCTCTATAAGATCCCCCCTCAGCCTTCTAAATTCCAACGAATACAAACCCAATCTGCTGAGTCTCTCCTCATAATCAACACCCCTCATCTCTGGTATCAACCTGGTGAACCTTCTCTGCACTCCCTCCAAAGCCAATATATCCTTCCGCAAATAAGGGGACCAATACTGCACACAGTATTCCAGCTGCGGCCTCACCAATGCCCTGTACAGATGCAGCAAGACATCCCTGCTTTTATATTCTATCCCCCTTGCGATATAGTCCAACATCCCATTTGCCTTCTTGATCACCAGTTGCACCTGCAGACTGGGTTTTTGCGTCTCGTGCACAAGGACCCCCAGGTCCCTTTGCACAGTAGCATGTTGCAATTTTTTTCCATTTAGATAATAATCCAATTTGCTATTATTTCCTCCAAAGTGAATAACCTCGCATTTGTCAACGTTATACTCCATCTGCCAGATCCTCGCCCACTCACTCAGCCTGTCCAAATCTCTCCGCAGACCTTCTACGCCCTCCACACGATTCACTTTTCCACTTATCTTTGTGTCGTCTGCAAACTTTGTTACCCTACACTCAGTCCCCTCCTCCAGATCGTCTATATAAATGGTAAATAGTTGAGGCCCCAGTACCGATCCCTGCGGCACGCCCCTAGTTACCATCCGCCAACCAGAAAAGCACCCATTTATTCCAACTCTCTGCTTCCTGTCGGATAGCCAATCCCCAATCCACACTAACACCCTACCTCCAACTCCGTGCGACCCAATCTTCTGCAGCAACCTTTTGCGAGGCACCTTATCAAACGCCTTTTGGAAATCCAAGAACACCGCATCCACCGGTTCCCCTCCGTCAACCGCACTAGTCACATCTTCATAAAAATCCAACAAGTTCGTCAAGCACGGCTTTCCCCTCATGAATCCATGCTGCGTCTGCTTAATCGAACCATTCTTACCCAGATGGCCTGCTATTTCTTCTTTAATGATGGATTCCAGCCTTTTCCCAACTACAGACATTAAGCTAACCGGCCTGTAGTTACCCGCCTTTAGTCTATTTCCTTTTTTAAACAGCGGCGTAACATTAGCCGTTTTCCAATCCGCCGGCACTACCCAGAATCCAAGGAATTTTGATAAATAACCACTGACGCATCCGCTATTACCTCTGACATTTCTTTCAGTACCCTGGGATGCATTCCATCCGGACCCGGGGACTTGTCCACCTTCAGTCCCGTTAGTCTACCCAGCACTGCCTCCCTGGGAACATTAATCGTATTAAGTACCTGGGGCTGAATGGGGCCTCCTCCTGTTCCTGTGTAACAAGCTGGAGAAGGGGCTGAATGGGGTCTCCTCCTGTTCCAGTGTAACAGGCTGGAGAAGGGGCTGCATGGGGCCTCCTCCTGTTCCTGTGTAACAGGCTGGAGAAGGGGCTGAATGGGGCCTCCTCCTGTTCCTGTGTAACAGGCTGGAGAAGGGGCTGAATGGGGCCTCCTCCTGTTCCTGTGTAACAGGCTGGAGAAGGGGCTGAATGGGGCCTCCTCCTGTTCCTGTGTATCAGGCTGGAGAAGGGGCTGAATGGGGCCTCCTCCTGTTCCTGTGTAACAGGCTGGAGAAGGGGCTGCATGGGGCCTCCTCCTGTTCCTGTGTAACAGGCTGGAGAAGGGGCTGAATGGGGCCTCCTCCTGTTCCAGTGTAACAGGCTGGAGAAGGGGCTGAATGGGGCCTCCTCCTGTTCCTGTGTAACAGGCTGGAGAAGGGGCTGAATGGGGCCTCCTCCTGTTCCTGTGTAACAGGCTGGAGAAGGGGCTGAATGGGGCCTCCTCCTGCTCCTGTGTAATAGGCTGGAGAAGGGGCTGAATGGGGCCTCCTCCTGTTCCTGTGTAACAGGCTGGAGAAGGGGCTGAATGGGGCCTCCTCCTGTTCCTGTGTAACAGGCTGGAGAAGGGGCTGAATGGGGCCTCCTCCTGTTCCTGTGTAACAGGCTGGAGAAGGGGCTGAATGGCCTCCTCCTGTTCCTGTGTAACAGGCTGGAGAAGGGGCTGAATGGGGCCTCCTCCTGTTCCTGTGTAACAGGCTGGGGAAGGGGCTGAATGGGGCCTCCTCCTGTTCCTGTGTAACAGACTGGGGAAGGGGCTGAATGGCCTCCTCCTGTTCCTGTGTAACAGGCTGGAGAAGGGGCTGAATGGCCTCCTCCTGTTCCTTGTAACAAAGAACAAAGAAAATTACAGAACAGGAACAGGCCCTTCGGCCCTCCAAGCCTGCACCGACCATGTTTAATTTAGATAAATGCAAGGTGATACATTTTGGTGAATCGAACCAACACAGGACTTACTCAGTTAATGGTAGGGTGTTGGTGAGAGTTACAGAACAAAGGGATCTCGGGGTACAGATTGACAGCTCCTTGAAAGTGGAGTCACAGTTGGATAGAGTGGTGAAGAAGGCATTCCACATGCTTGGTTTCATTGGTCAGAACATGGAATACAGGAGTTGGGACGTCTTGTTGAAGTTGTACAAGACATTGGTAAGACCACACTTGGAATGCTGTGTATTGTTCTGGTCACCCTTATAAAAAGGAGATTATTAAGCTAGAAAGTGTGCAGAAAAGAATTACTGGGATGCTATGGGGTCCTGATGGTTTGAGTTATAATGAGAGGCTGGATACTCTGGGACTTTTTTTCCCTTGAGTTGGCTTAGTGGTGTTCTTAGAGAGGTCTCTAAAATAATGAGGGCATGGATAAAGCAGCTTTATAGAACCTTAGTTAGGCCGCACTTGGAATATAGTGTTCAATTCTGATCGACACACTACCAGAAAGATGTGGAGAATTTGGAGAGGGTTCAGAAAAGATTTACCAGGATGTTTCCTAGGATGGAGGGCATTAGCTCTGAGGAGAGATTGGAGAAACTTGGTTTGTTCTCACTGGAACGACGGAGGTTGAGGGGCGACCTGATAGAATTCTACAAGATTATGAGGGGCATGGACAGAGTGGATAGTCAGAAGCTTTTTACCAGGGTGGAAGATTCAAAATCTAGGGGGCATAGGTTTAAGGTGTGAGGGGCAAGGTTTAAAGGAGATGTACAAGGCAAGTTTTTTTACACAGAGGGTGGTGGGTGCCTGGAACTCGCTGCCGGGGGAGGTAGTGGAAGCAGATACGATAGTGAGTTTTACGGAACGTCTGGACAAATACATGAATAGGATGGGAACAGAGGGATATGGTCCCCGGAAGGGTAGGGGGTTTTAGTTCAGTCGGGCAGCATGGTTGGTGCAGGCTTGGAGGGCCGAAGGGACTGTTCCTGTGCTGTAATTCTCTTTGTTCTTTGAGAAGCTCGTCAACATCTTTTCCAAAAGGGAGGGGAGTCTAAAACTAGAAGACACAGGTTTAAGGTGAGAGGGGAGAGGGTCCAGAGGGCAATTCTTTTCACACATAGGGTGGTGAGGGATTGGAACAAGCTGCCAGAAGTCGTAGTAGAAGCGGACACAATTTTATATTTTAAAAAGCATTCAGACAGTTATTCTGGTAAGATTGGTATGGAGGGATTTGGGCCAAACGCAAGGCATTTGATACGAGCTTAATGGTAAAAACTGGGTGGCAGGGAAAAGTTGGGCCAAAGGGCCCATTTGTATCTGAGCTCTGTTTTCTGCCCGGAAACCATTTCTCAATCCATCCCAGTGTTTTCCAAATTTGTGGATGGGACACAGTAAATTGCCGTTTCCTGTCCAAAGCTGTGTTGGTTCGGTGGATTCAGGTAAATGTGTGGGGTTACGGGATAGGGCTGGGTCAAGGGCCTTGGTAAGATACTGTGTCAGAGAGTCAGTACAGACTCGATGGGCTGAATGGTCTCCTTCTGCACTGCAGGGATTCTGTGACTCTGTTATTAAGATCCCTTTGTCATTTGAAGCTTCCAGCTAAAATGCTGACAATGCTGCCTATTTCTGTGCACTTTGGCAAATGTTCTGTCTCATCACCGGGCGACACGGTGGCACAGTGGTTAGCACTGCTGACTCACAGCGCCAGGGATCTGTGTTCGATTCCCCGCCTCGAGTGACTGTCTGTGTGGAGTTTGCACGTTTGCTAAATTGCCCCTTAGTGTCAGGGGGATTTGGGCGTGGGTGGGATGACTGTCGGGGCAGGCTTGTTGGGCTGAATGGCCTCATTCTGCAGTGTAGGAATTCTATGGCTCTTGGATCTTAAATGGTTGATAAAGAGTGAAACTGAGACACAAACTGGGGCTTGGCAGCAGCAGACAGAATGGGAATCATTGCATCCTGCAGGGATTTTTATTACAGAATCAATTTCAGAAAATTTACAACTCAAAATCCACAACAGCAAAGTGTGGGATTGCAAACTTGGAATGATTAGCCCAGGGCTAAAGTTTAAAAGCTACAGATTGACATTCAGAAACAAGAGATGGCCTCACATCTTCAATTCTGTGATTGTCTGGCATCTCCTGCTCTGAATATTACAAAATCTCTGCCCCCTTCATGCGTCTGGAGACTTTGAAAGTTACGCAGACATTGGTAAAACTTTCCTTTATCTCAAGGCATCTCCTGTGAAATACTCAACTTCTGCAAAGAGACACAATCTAATTGACACTTTCTGAATCTCCTTTCAAACAACCTCCCAACCCCACTGTGCAGGATGCAGGAATGTCACCTTTTGTCACATTCCCCAACACAATTGTTGACACGTTTTCGGGACAGGAAAAGTAGATTCAACTGACAGATTCTGAGCCCCAGGTTGAATCTTTAAGATGTAAAAATGAACTGAAAGCCCAGGTCTCTCTGTTCCTGCAACTATTTTAACATTGACCCATTGATTTTAAATTGCTTCTCCTGTGTGTAAAATATCATCTATCAACTTCAGGTTTGAACATTAATAAGCGACTGAGCATCAACTGTGAATTATAGAAGGTAGTTCCAAACTAATATCACACCTGGTGTGGCAAAGTGTTCCTGAATTTCACTCCGAAAAGTCTAAAACCCTAAACATTGTCTAAAATCCAATGTCCCCCAAGTCCTGTCCCCATCAAACACTGTAAGAAGTCTCACAACACCAGGTTAAAGACTTTAACATGGTGTTGTGAGACTTCTTACTGTGCTTACCCCAGTCCAACGCCGGCATCTCCACATCATGCCCATCAAACACTCCCAGGACAGATACAGCAAGGGGTTAGGTACAGAGTATAGCTCCCTCGACACTGTCCCCATTAAACAATCCCAGGACAAATACAGCACGGGGTTCAATACAGAGTAAAGGTCCCTCTACACTGTCCCCATCAAACACACCCAGGACAGGTACAGCATGGGGTTAGATACAGAATAAAGCTCCCTCTACACTGTCCCCATCAAACACACCCAGGACAGGTACAGCATAAGGTTAGATACAGAATAAAGCTCCATCGACACTGTCCCAATCAAACACTCACAGGATAGATACAGCACAGAGTGTGCGTGAGTGAGACAGAGAGTGTGCGTGAGCGAGACAGAGAGTGTGTGTGAGAGACAGAGTGTGTGTGAGCGAGACAGGGAGTGTGTGTGAGAGACAGGGAGTGTGTGTGAGAGACAGGGAGTGTGTGTGAGAGACAGAGAGTGTGTGTGAGAGAGACAGAGAGTGTGTGTGAGCGAGACAGAGAGTGTGCGTGAGCGAGACAGAGAGTGTGTGTGAGCGAGACAGAGTGTGTGTGTGAGAGACAGAGTGTGTGTGTGAGAGACAGAGTGTGTGTGAGAGACAGAGTGTGTGAGAGAGACAGAGAGTGTGTGAGAGACAGAGAGTGTGTGTGAGAGAGACAGAGTGTGTGAGAGAGACAGAGAGTGTGTGTGAGAGACAGAGTGTGTGAGAGAGACAGAGTGTGTGAGCGAGACAGAGAGTGTGTGAGCGAGACAGAGTGTGTGTGAGAGACAGAGAGTGTGTGTGAGAGACAGAGAGTGTGTGTGAGAGAGGCAGAGAGTGTGTGTGAGAGAGGCAGAGAGTGTGTGTGAGAGACAGAGAGTGTGTGAGAGAGACAGAGAGTGTGTGTGTGAGACAGAGAGTGTGTGTGAGAGAGACAGAGTGTATGAGCGAGACAGAGAGTCTGTGTGAGAGACCGAGAGTGTGTGTGTGAGAGACAGAGTGTATGAGCGAGACAGAGAGTCTGTGTGAGAGACAGAGAGTGTGTGTGTGAGAGACAGAGAGTGTGTGTGAGAGACAGAGAGTGTGCGTGAGAGACAGAGAGTGTGTGAGAGAGACAGAGAGTGTGTGTGAGAGACAGAGTGTGTGTGAGAGACAGAGAGTGTGTGTGAGAGACAGAGTGTGTGTGAGAGACAGAGTGTGTGTGTGAGAGACAGAGAGTGTGTGTGAGAGAGACAGAGAGTGTGTGTGAGAGACAGAGTGTGTGAGAGAGACAGAGAGTGTGTGTGAGAGACAGAGAGTGTGTGTGAGAGACAGAGAGTGTGTGTGAGAGACAGAGAGTGTATGAGCGAGACAGAGAGTGTGTGTGAGAGACAGAGTGTGTGTGTGAGAGACAGGGAGTGTGTGTGAGAGACAGAGAGTGTGTGTGAGAGACAGAGAGTGTGTGTGAGAGACAGAGAGTGTGTGTGAGAGAGATAGAGAGTGTGTGTGAGAGACAGAGAGTGTGTGTGAGAGACAGAGAGTGTGAGAGAGAGACAGAGAGTGTGTGTGAGAGACAAAGAGTGTGTGTGAGAGACAGAGAGTGTGTGTGAGAGAGATAGAGAGTGTGTGTGAGAGACAGAGAGTGTGTGTGAGAGACAGAGAGTGTGAGAGAGAGACAGAGAGTGTGTGTGAGAGACAGAGAGTGTGTGAGAGACAGAGAGTGTGTGAGAGACAGAGAGTGTGTGTGAGAGACAGGGAGTGTGTGTGAGAGACAGGGAGTGTGTGTGAGAGACAGGGAGTGTGTGTGAGAGACAGAGAGTGTGTGTGAGAGAGACAGAGAGTGTGTGTGAGAGACAGGGAGTGTGTGTGAGAGACAGAGAGTGTGTGAGAGAGAGACAGAGAGTGTGTGAGAGAGACTGAGAGTGTGTGTGAGAGACAGAGAGTGTGTGTGAGAGACAGGGAATGTGTGTGAGAGACAGAGAGTGTGTGTGAGAGAGACAGAGAGTGTGTGTGAGAGACAGAGAGTGTGTGTGAGAGACAGAGAGTGTGTGTGAGAGAGACAGAGAGTGTGTGTGAGAGACAGAGAGTGTGTGAGAGACAGAGTGTGTGAGAGAGACAGAGAGTGTGTGTGAGAGAGACAGAGAGTGTGTGTGAGAGACAGAGAGTGTGTGTGAGAGATAGAGAGTGTGTGAGAGACAGAGAGTGTGTGTGAGAGAGACAGAGAGTGTGTGAGAGAGACAGGGAGTGTGTGTGAGAGACAGGGAGTGTGTGTGAGAGAGACAGAGAGTGTGTGTGAGAGACAGAGAGTGTGTGTGAGAGACAGAGAGTGTGTGTGAGAGACTGGGAGTGTGTGTGAGAGACAGGGAGTGTGTGTGAGAGACAGAGAGTGTGTGTGAGAGACAGAGAGTGTGTGTGAGAGACAGAGAGTGTGTGTGTGAGAGACAGAGAGTGTGTGTGAGAGACAGAGAGTGTGTGAGAGAGAGACAGAGAGTGTGTGAGAGAGACAGAGAGTGTGTGTGAGAGACAGAGAGTGTGTGTGAGAGACAGGGAGTGTGTGTGAGAGACAGAGAGTGTGTGTGACAGACAGAGAGTGTGTGTGAGAGACAGAGAGTGTGTGTGAGAGACAGAGAGTGTGTGTGAGAGACAGAGAGTGTGTGTGTGAGAGACAGAGAGTGTGTGTGAGAGACAGAGAGTGTGTGAGAGAGAGACAGAGAGTGTGTGAGAGAGACAGAGAGTGTGTGTGAGAGACA
>NW_027591634.1:0-5000 GCF_964213995.1 Mustelus asterias | reverse complement strand
TAGTCCCTCTAACCTAGGCATCTCAGGACACTAAGGGCAATGTTTAGCATGGCCAATCAACCTAACCCGCACATCTTTGGACTGTGGGAGGAAACCGGAGCACCCGGAGGAAACCCATGCAGACACGAGGAGAATGTGCAAACTCCACACAGACAGTGACCCAAGCCGGGAATCGAACCCAGGTCCCTGGAGCTGTGAAGCAGCAGTGCTAACCACTGTGCTACCGTGCCACCCTAACTCTTTAGTCTCTGCTTTACAACTGACTTGTTGTGTTTGGGTGTTACTGAGAGATTGTGTAACTGAGAGAAGATCCTGGGTTTTTGCTGTGCTATTTAATTTAAATATTTTCTTGTATTTTAATTATTTTCTCTCTCTTTCCCCAAGAATTAATATTTAGATTTTACTGAGAGATTGTGTAACTGAGAAGGGGGAATCCTGGCCTCTTGTGCTATTTAATTTAAAGAATTCTTGTATTTTAATTAATTATTTTCTCTGTTCCCCAGGGATTTGAATTTTGAAGACTGCAACATGACTCGGAATCCTTGGACAAGGGGCTTTTCTCCAGAGGAGGATGGATGGACTGAGGCCTGTTCTATAGGCCGCATGTGAGTTGTTGTCTCTTTATTATCCTGATCCAGGTTTAATTTTAATCTCGCTTCCTCGGACGAACCAGTTCTGGTTCGATTGTGGGGTGGGCTGGAGTTTAAAACCCTGGGGTTAAAATATCCCGGCTTTGCAATTAGTCACAAACAGGTTAACCCTTTGCTGGGTGGCAAAGAGTGAATTAAATATCTGTAATATGAAACTGTCTAAAAGTTAGTTTTAAATCCAAGATAACAGGGATGGGAGACAGAGCGCTGTTCCTAATTGTTGAATAAAATTCATAGAGGCCTTTATAATTCAGTTTTCAGATGCTCAGACTTTCATTGTGTCCTCTCTGCAGCTTTTCCCCCATTCTGTCTATTTCTCTCTCTCTTTCTCTCCCTGTCCTTCCTCTATCTGTCTCTCTTTTTTATTCCCTCCCTCTCCCTCCCTCTTTTTCGCAGGAAGTCATATTTTGTTGGACAATCTCTCAGTAAAATCTGAGAAAGGGGAATCCTGGGCTCTTGTGCGATTTAATTTAAACATTTTCTGGTATTTTAATATATTTCTCTCTCTTTTACCCAAGAATTAATATTTAGATTTTACTGAGAGATTGTGTAACTGAGAAAGGGGAATCCTGGGCTCTTGTGGATTCAATTTAAACATTTTCTTGTATTTAAATTAATTATATTCTATCTCTTCCCAAGGAATTCATATTTAGTTAGACAATCTCTCAGTGAAATCTTAGAAGGGGGAATCCTGGGCTCTTGTGCTATTTAATTTAAACATTTTCTTGTACTTTAATTAATTATTTTCTCTTCTCCCCAGGAATTTGAATTTTGAAGACTGCAACATGACTCGGGATCCTTGGACAAGGGGCTTTTCTCCAGAGGAGGATGGATGGACTGAGGCCTGTTCTATAGGCTGCAAGTGAGTTGTCGTCTCTTTATTACCCTGATCCAGGTTTAAATTTAATCTCGCTTCCTCGGATGAACCAGTTCTGGTTCGATTGTGGGATGTGTGGGGGGCTGGAGTTTAAAATGCTGGGGTTAAAATATCCCGGCTTTGCAATTAGTCACAAACACGTTAACCCTTTGGTGGGTGGCAGAGTAAATTATGTATGAAACTGTCTATAAGTTTGTTTTAAATCTAAAATAACAGGGGTCGGAGACAGAGCAATGAACCTAATTGTTGAATAAAATTCACAGAGGCCTTTACAATTCAGTTTACAGATGTTCAGATTTTCATTTCATCCTCTCCACAGCTTTTCCCCCATTCTGTCTATTTCTCTCTGCTTTTCTCTCCATTTCCTTCCGCTATCTGCCTCTCTTTATTCTCTCTCTCTCCCTCTTTTTCCCAGGAATTAATATTTAGTTGGACAATCTCTCAGTAAAACCTGGAAAGGGGCAATCCTGGGATTTTGTGCTGTGTGATTTTCATTCTGGGTGTCCCGGGGGGTTTGATTTCACTGTCTCAGCCCCTCTCTGCCTCACTCTCTCTCTGTATAAACTTTTCCCAAATTACAAAACACTCAACACAGCTGACTGCACCTTGTGGGATCTTGCTGGGGATTTTGTTTTAAAAAGGGTGTTTTCTCAGAGGCAGTTTAAACCTTTCAGGGGACTGTGGGGAAGTCTCCAGACTTGGGACAACACACACACAGGGTTGGGGGCTGGGGGTGGCGGGCGGGGGGGAGGTGGGCAGTCAGGTATACTGGTATTCTGGGAGACTGATATTCCCAACAAGGGCCAGAGGTCTCAGTGCTGAAACATATTAAACTGTTCAAACAGAGGCAGGCAGAAAGCCATGAGGCTTCAGAGCTCCCTGTAGATGCAAAGGTAACTCCCATTGCCAAAAAGTAGCCACATGTGAAGTGGAAACACCTTCCCTCAGCTTGTTACACACTGACCTTTCCACAAACCCAACATGTTTACAAACACTCGCTGCAGTTTCTGCAAACTTTGTATCAAACTGCCTCCCATTCTGCTCAATACTGACCCCCTCTCAACCTGGCACTGAACTAGTGTCTGAATTGAGACAGAGACACACAGACAGAGTTTTTAAAGTTGAAAGTTTTAAAGTTTATATATTAGTGTCACAAGTAAGGCTTACATTAACACTGCAATGAAGTTACTGAGAGAGACAGAGAGAGGCAGAGACATAGATAAAGAGACAGAAAGAGACAGAGAGATAAAGAGACAGAGAGGATGTTTAAAGTTTGTTTATTCCTGTCACAAGTAAGGCTCACATTAACGCTGCAGTTACTGAGAGAGACAGAAAGAGAGAGTTTTTAAAGTTGAAAGATTTAAAGTTTATTTATTAGTGTCACAAGGCTTACATTAACACTGCAATGAAGTTAGTGAGAAAGACAGAGATAGAGGGAGCATCCAGAGTGGGTTCAGTAACACATTTATTGATCAGATATCTCTCTCTGTGACCCTTTAGCGATGAGATATTCAGCCAGGATGGTTTCACTGACCCTCTTCAGCAGGCAGATATTCCCAAATCCAGCCTACGTCTCATACACACACACACACCACTCACACATTCCCTCTGCTCTGTCCAAGGGAATATTGTAATCCAGGAATTTCTATTTTATATTTACAGGGTGAGGGGGGGGAGAAACTCAACTCAAAAATCCTGCAGTCTCTCCAAGCTGCTTTTAAATTTCAATTCAAACCCTGGGCCACATGGGAAGCTGCAGAGATTGGGAAACTTACCAAACCCAGTTTGTGTGTGAGAGTGTCTGCAGCTTTTGTGTCTTTGAACTTGCGAGGGTGCCAGGGAGAGAATGTCACTGTCTTCACCTCTCTCTCTGCCTCTCTGTATAAAAAAATCACCAAATTAAACCACACTCAATAATGCGACCATACACAATTAATTATCAAATATCTGTCTCTCTCGCTTTATCTCTGTCTCTCCCCGTCTCTCTCTCTCCCTGTTCTCTCTCTCCCTGTCTCTTCTCGAGCAGAAACAGGTGGAGACAGAGAGGCAGGGAGAGAGAGGAAGAGGGAGGGATGGAAACAGCTGGAGTTGTGGGTTAGATGCAGGGGGAGAGACACAGGCTGTTAGAGGGAGGGGGGGTTTCAGTGAGGGACAGGGTCTCCAGTTTAATTCTGAGGGTCCTGAGAGAGGGATTTCACTGTCTCAGCCCCTCTCTGGCTCCCTCACTCTGTATAAACAATTCCCAAATTTAAAAAACGCTCAACACAGCTGACTGCACTTTGTGGGATCTTGCTGTGCACCACAGTGATTTTAGTTTTAAAAAGGGTTACTTTTAAGAGGGAGTTCCGGCCTTTCTGGAGATTTGGGATGATGCAGACACACACACACACACACACACACACAGGGTAGTGAGTGGGGAAGGGGGCTCACAGCAGGCGAGAGAGTGGGGGGTGGGGGGAGGACTGTGTCCCATCTGATTCAGGTTCACATTGCTGCTGCTGCTGTGGGATCTTGCTGTGCACACACTGGGCCTGTGGCCTTTGGCTGCACTGCAACAGCGACCACACTTTTTATTTTCAAACAAAATCTGGCTCAGGGACCGCAAAGTGGGTTCAAGGAAAAAGCTTGAAAAGGGGTCGGGTAAATTCAAGCACTTTAATCGCCGAGGCATCGTAGGCTCTGGAGCAAGTGCTGGGGAATGGGAGGAGGATAGATTGGGATTTGATGGCCAGCATGGAGCTGGTGGGCCGAAGGGCCTGTTTCTGTGCTGTGTGACTCCAGATTCTTTTCTCTCTCTCTTTTCCCAGGAATTTCTATTTGGATGGGGGGTGGGTATAGAATTTCCCTGTCTCTGTCTCTCCAGCGTTCTTACCAATCCCAGCACCCCTCCCCTCTCTCTCTCTCCCCAGACATTCCTGTCCATATTTCATCTTTCAATAAAATGTTTAAGAAAACACCAATGTGAATTGTTGTCAATTTAATTTGGGAAGAGAGAGAGAGAGAGAGAGGAGTGGATCCCATTTCCCACACACTCTCCTGCAGTCCTCACCCACAACATTTATTTAATCTGGCCCTCACCAGGTTGTGTGTGTGGGATCTTGCTGTGCACACAGGTGGGTCTGGCTCCCTATTCCTCGCACTGTGACCGTGAGCAGAACTTTAAACAGGAAAGATGTTGGGGAGGCGGAGGAGGCAGAGAGAGAGACAGAGAAATGGAGGGAGAGCTAAACAGAGAGGGTGTGGGGGGGAGGGGTGTGAGAGGGTCTCAGGAGGGGCAGGGGGAAAGAGACACAGAGTCTGGGGCTGCCCTCCTCCATCGTGGGACTGGCAGTGGGATCTTGCTGTGCAGAATTACCTTCATTGTCATTTGAATCATTCATTCATTGACTAAGGGAGGGTGGGGGTGTGATTGTGGGATTATAAATATTGTTACCACGCTGAGGTGATGTTTCCCTCTGCGCTATTTTGTAACC
>NW_027591633.1:0-80027 GCF_964213995.1 Mustelus asterias | reverse complement strand
AGAGAAATTATTGGAGTAAAATCAAAGCAAAAGCAAGACAAGATATTTTAGGACAACATCGGAATAGTTATTGACATTGGATTCAGAAAAAAATCTATTAGAAATTAATGAAATGCTGCAATAACCATAGAGATTTGATATTGGACAATGTTCCCCAAGACAAAGTCAAACTTATACAAGGTATGGTAGCAAAAGATCGCTCTGTTTCTGTCAAAGTTGTCTTTTCTTCTTACAAGCAACATGCTACAAACAGCAAAGTCTCTCAATAGGTTCAAATATTCACAAGCTCAAGTTTATCAGCCCACTTGATCGCATCCTTACAAAACACCAAACTGCAGTACAGTGTGTGAGTATTGACAAAAGAGAGTCATGCTGTCAAAGCTTTTCATCATGTACTCATCAGGACAGATTCACAAGAATACCAAATCTCAAAAGGGAGCATCTGGATGAGAAAAGGGTGTGGATTGGTTGGAAAATTGATTGAGTGGTCAAAACATTGCCATAAGAAAGGACCAGGGAACTATCATCCCCAATGCTTTTGTTTAATTTTTATACAGTCACAATGTCTGGACATGTTCCCTTTACCTGCATAAGATGGGACCCTGAGTGCGGATGTCTGTAGCTTTGAGTGAGTACAAGTGAATTACATTGCGAGTTCCACTGACAATCTTAAATTGGTTGTCAATGTAATTCTTAGCACAACCAGGATTGTTCACAAATCTGTACCTTTTCTCATGCAGTATACACTGCTGCTCACTCTGAAATTTGGTATTCTTGCATCTGTCCTAGTGAGTGCAAAACAGAAGTCTTCAACAGCATTTCTTTTATTCAAAATTGCCATACCCATTCCATAGCAACATTCACCCCTTTTCTAAAACAAGGTTAGTCCCATGGTTGATCCTCCAAGTCAACCATGCCTTCAACATTCGACCTGTACCTCCATCCAGCTGCCCCGATTTCTCCATTCTGTTAAATACCGGTTAAATCAACTTATATTAAGTTGATTTTTCTCTACACCTTAGCTAAGACTGTAACACTACATTCTGCACTCTCTCCTTCCCTTCTCCCCAACCTATTCGACGATCGGAATGTTTTTGTCTGTATAGTGCGCAAGAAACAATACTTTTCACTGTACCCCAATACATGTGACAATAATAAATCAAATCAAATACCCCTGACACTGGAGATCAGTCTCATTGTGAATCTTTGCACTCTAAGGCCTGCCTATCAGTGATCAGACCTGGACATCGTTCTCTCATTCTCAGCAGCTCATCCTGGAGCTTCAGTAGGATTGGAGAGATTTGGAACCAAAACATCCCTTTTGTTTTGTTCATTACCACCTCACACTGCACAGGTCGGACTCCACTGGTCATTTTCAGAAGGTCATAATGGCATAGGAGGCCATTCGGCCCTTTGAGTCCCTGCCTGCTCTCTAAAATCCCACTAGTCCCATTGCCCGGTTTTCAATATCCTTCCCCTTGCCACACACCCCAAACTCCCACTCACTAACACATCCTGCCTAGCAATTCCATTTCACAAAGAACCATTGGTTCTCCCTTTGGACAGTGCTGCGGTTCGTTTATACCGAGTGTTAAACAATCAACCACAATGATAGCAGCCAGAGAGTCTGTACACAATGTTGATGCATTTGAGCTTCTCCTTCCATTTTATTTTGTGGAGGAGGGCGGGGTACACTGTAAAGGCAAAGATGTATTATTACCGCAGACCACCCAGTGTGCCAGGCTGGGTTCGGCCACATTTGGAATACTGCCAGGCTGGGTTGGAAACTGATGGATAGAGTCAAGAAAAGTGGGAAGCTCAGACTGGAAGGACTTGTCAATATTCAACTATCCCCATGGGGGTCCATTATATCCAATGTGAATATCAAAGAGCTAGCACAAGCCCAATGGATCAAATGGCCTCCTCCTATATCATCTATAAATGAGAACTTAAACACAGCAGCTGGAGGAGGGAAGTGAAGGAGCCAAGAGCAAAGAACAGTACAGCACAGGAACAGGCCCTTCAGCCCTCCAAGCCTGTGCCGATCGCGTTTACCTATCTAAACCCGCTGCTTATATCCCTCTGTTCCCTGTTTGTTCATATGCCTATCAAGATAAGTGTTAAATGTGGCTAACGTAACTGCCTCAACCACCTCAATTGGCAGTGCATTCCAGGCCCCCATCACCCTCTGTAAAAACATTTCCCCCACACATCTCCACTGAACCTTTCCCCCCTTATCTTGAACTTGTGTCCCCTTGTAATTGTCATTTCTGCCCTTCCAAAGCTTCCTATCACCCTATCAATACCTCAATTTTATAAACTTCTATCAGGTCACCCCTCAGCCTCCATCTTTCTAGGGAGGACAATCCCAGTGTATTCAATCTCTCCTCATTGCTAATATCCTCCATACCAGGCAACATCCTAGTAAACCTTTTCTGCACTCTCTCCAAAGCATCCACGTCCTTCTGGTAGTGTGACGACCAGAATTGGACACAATATTCCAAATGTGGCCGAACCAACATTTTATTATACAACTGTAACATAATTTGCCAACTTTTATACTCGATGCTCCATCCAATGAAGGCAAGTATGCCATGTACTTTCTTCACCACCTGTGCTGCCACTTAAGGATCTGTGGACCTGTACTCCCAGGTCTCTGTGTGTCTGTGGTCCAGATTGTCCTCCCATTTATTTTATAGCTCCCACCTGAATTGGATCTACCAAAATTAAAGTTGTTGAGACAGATATTTCTGCCCGACTTATTGAGCTTCTAACTACCGTTATTGCAATGAATGAGATAAACGACACTGACTGGCACATAGGAAATTCAAATTTCACACCGAGCTTGGTTAATAACAAAAAAAAACAAGACTAAGAAAATGTGAAGTCACAATTCAACAACGTTCCCAGTCAAGATTCTGTAAACATTTCTTATATAATCTTTGCAACGTTTGAACAACTTCCTGGTGAATGGAGGAGGAAGGGTATTTCTGGAGTTTTCTTTGAACAGGGAGTGGGACTGTTTCTCTGGAAAAGGAGTGTGTGCGCCTGGGAAAGCTCAGGAACAGCAAGCAAGGTTGAAAATGAACTGCCATGCCGGACTTAGTAATTTCTCACAGCTGATTCCATCAACTCCCAGCGTATAAATCTACGTGGGAGGGAGAATAATGATGGTTTAAATAAAGACAAAAATAAACACTACAGGGGTTTTTTAAAAATCCAAGTCACCAGGGTACAAAAGGTATGAAACTGCTTTCAACACCTCTCAAATGATGTCATCAGGAAACCAATCCCTTGCTAAAAGCTGTTTCTTACATGGCCCTGACCACACAGGATGGTCTGGGCTCAGTATACAGCAATACAAAACAGTCTGGGCTGCTGTTAACGTTCAAATACTCAGCATCCTATTACAGTTTTCACATGAGATGAATCAATGCCTGAGAGAAGCAAAGGAGAGAGAGAGAGAGACTATGTCAGAAAGAAAGGAGACAGAGGGAGGAGAGGGACAAAAAAAACCCCCAAAAAACAGTACAGCACACCAACAGGCCCTTCGGCCCACCAAGCCTGCACTGATAGATGATGCCTTTCTAAACTAAAGAGAAAGGGAGAATAAGAAATAGCAAGACACGAGAGATCAAGAGTCAGGCAGACGAAAAATAAACTGGTTGGTGGAGTTATTAAAATCAATGAGAAATCTTGTACCTTCCAGGTCATCGATGGTCTTTTCCAGTTTGGCCACAGTCCTCTCAGCAAACTCTGCACGAGTTTCCGCCTGGGAATCAGAAGCCAGATCAACAGGATTATTAAAAAAGGATCGAGGGACAAAGGACAGATGACAGTCATAAGAAATAACCGTTGATACATTTAAACAGGATTGGTTAAAAACAGTGACAGTACTTTGAAAATCATAGAAACCCTACAGTGCAGAAAGAGGCCATTTGGCCCATCGAGTCTGCACCGACCACAATCCCATCCAGGCCCTACCCCCATATCCCTACATATTTACTTGCTAATCCCTCTAACCTACGCATCTCAGGACACTATGGGGCCATTTTAGCATGGCCAATCAACCTAACCCGCACATCTTTGGACTGTGGGAGGAAACCGGAGCACCCGGAGAAAACCCACGCAGACACGAGGAGAATGTGCAAACTGCAGACAGACAGTGAGCCAAGCCGAGAATCGAACCCAGGTCCCTGGAGCTGTGAAGCAGCAGTGCTAACCACTGTGCCGCCAAAAATAGGTGGGAAAGAGATGTGCAATCAAAGGCAAGCTGGATTCAAAAGCAGACATTCTGCTACATGATCAGATCAGTGCCGGCATCCAGAAGGTTAACCTCTACACTGCCAGGGTTAATTGGGCAATTAACAGGCTGAATTTCTTTGTTAGTTTAAGAATTCAGTCTTTATTCTTAACCTCCCAATTGGAGGTTACATTTCAAAACACATCTCGCCGACGTAGCTAAAATAACGACTTAATCGCCATAAGATGCTAATTCTGTTGGCACAGCAAAAATTGCATTATACCAGATTGCAAAATACTTCAAAAAAAACATTCAGCAGATAAGTGAAGTACGCTCTAAAAGCTGGGTGGAGAATGGAAGAGAATGATAAACATGGTGCAGATAAGAACTGTAAACATTCAGAAACCTTCGTGACTCTAACAGATAACAGCACCGGGATTTACTTATTAACCCAACTGGTTGAAGAAGAAAAATGTTCATTTAAAATGAAGGAATAAAATTCACCAGATTCAGATTTATATCAACCAAGATTGTAGAAATGTTATTAATGCATAACAGGGATTCCATTAAATTAGAGCAGCACAGCATTAGAAGAGTTTGATTCACGACCTACCTCCTTGAGTTTGTCAGTCAGAATCTTGATCTCATCCTCATACTTGTCTTCCTTCTCAGAGTACTGTTAACAAAGAGTCCCGTTAGTATCAAGAGTCAAGACTCTAGTAACCATAATCCTCTTAAACCCAATTACCAGAAATCAAAGGAAATTCCATCATTTTCTTTCAGCTCAAAACATGCTGTTCTCACTTGGAATACGGGAACAGGAGGAGGCCATACAGCCCCTTGACACTGCCCTGTCATTCAATTAAAACATGGTTAATCTCTACCTCAATTCTGCTTACCCACCTTCAATCCATGTCCCTCAGTAACACTCACCTAACAAACATCTATAGATTTTAATCCTGAGAACTCAGATGAGCCCACCAATGGTGGTGAGGTGTGGATGGGAGAAATGTTCTAGAATTCCAAAACCCTTCACTTGAAGAAGCATTTCCTGTTTTCACTCCTGACTGGTTTAGTTATTAGGGGAGATACCAAAGCACCAAATCATGATGCCTCCATCCTATTTGTCATAGAATCATACAGAGCAGAAGAGGCTCTTCAGCCCATTGAGTCCATACCGACACAGTAGAAGCACATGAACTCCCACCTAATCCCATCTGCCAGCACTTGGCCCATAGGCCTGAATGCTATGATGTGCCAAATGTTCACCTAGATACTTTTTAAAAGACGTCGTTCCATGCAGGTGACTAAGTGGAATCGGTTGGAGAATACAGGAATAAGTTAAGGGATTGCTGGATATTGGCAAATGGGTGGATTCTCTTAACCCATCTCACCACAGTTGAGAACTCACTCTGCGACAACTGGGTCACATACCCACACACCTGTGGCAGCATTGTTTGCAGACATTTCAAAATTCCCATCACGTAGCAGAGGGGAAGAGAAATAAATCTTTAAGAGCAGACTGGTCAATGATACGGAAACTGTTTATTTTCCAGGAGTGAAACATTAAACAACAGTAAACCACGAATCATCTATTTTACTGAATAATAACCAACACTGAAAAAAATTACTTCATTGGCTGCAATGTGCTTTGGGACAGTGATAGTGAAAGGCATGGTATAAGTGCTGTTTTTTTAATATATTTGTATTGAAGATTTTTCCCATTTTTACAAACAATCCAACAAACCCTCAAGAACTGATACAGAACAGCATAATCATTCCTCCACAAAATTGTACAGAAAGAGACAAGCGAGCACAACACACTTGGTTCGGATTATTCATTACAAACGGCACCTCAAAGATACAAAACAATAAAAGGATGTTTCAGAGATTAGGCGGAACAGGATAACAAGATAAAGCCATGAATATGTGGCAGACAGAGCCACATAATTTACATTCCAGGATTTTCAGAGTGGCTACTGTCTTTTAATGTAATAAATGTATTTTCCCAGGATGTGCACTCTGTCTGCATCTTTACAGGAATCTGTCGGAGATTCTTTGACCCCAAAATAACAAAAATACAGAAATAAACTGTGACACCAGGAGTTCAAAGGGCACTTTCCTCACCAGCTGTGAGGACTCATTGGACCATATCTGAAACCTCTACACCAACCACACACCTCGCTGCAATGGCACTATTCATATTAGTCAAGAGTAAAGAATACTACATAGTATACGCCACCACTAATGCAAGGATAAGAAAAAAAAACGGATAAATATCGCCTGGCCATACAACCTACCGAGCACACTCCACAAAACTCGAAGGATATTAAACCACTAGGATTCAATTTTGATCCAGGACCAGAAACAATGCAGGTAGTCTCCCGTGCCACCTTGCACCCTGGCGTAATGAGCCAGGGTAGAATCAAATCTGAGTTTTAAGCTTGGAATAATTAAAAGAAATCATCGGGGAATGCATTCCATTATAAAATAATAGGCGGCTCCTTTCCAAACAGGAGAACAGGCGAAATTCGCTTCAGTGCTCATACATCAGATCACCTCCATCAACACGATAAATAACGTCACAAAATCAAAAAAGGAGTGTAACAAAGGATCCAGGATTAGTGATGAACCGCAGATTGTGACTCCAAATTATTGTCATCCACAGAGTTTAAAAAGGCCTAAGCCGTAGTAAGATAGCCTTAAAGATCCATCAGATGTCACCCTCGGGTAGCAGGATAAAGCAGGGCAAACTGCATTCAGATAGCTTTCAGACACTTTCCAGCATCAGTGAAACCTCTGTGACCAAAGCTATGAAAACACGTGATTACCACTGGGGGTGTCAGGCCTTGAAAACAGAACACAACATGCCCCTTCAAGATTAATATGCCCAGCTTTTATGTCAAGATTAAGAAAACAGCCAGTTCTCAAAAATATTTAGCTAGGAGCTTGCCCTCAGCTTCTTCTGGAGAGCCGGTCACACGGACACTCCTCCTCCGACACCGGATCTCCACATCGATCAGGATATCTGACATTCCATTTAGCTGATTTTCCAAGATTGAAAGGTGAGCCTCAACTGAGGAAGCTGCATTCTCGACAATAAGGATTCTTTCCTCTGTTTCATCAAGCTTCTCATCAGTACTCTGCAGTTCAACAATTTGAGCATTGAAATTCTGTGCCAAAGAGCTGCGATCATCAGCTGTAACCTTAAATCATATTGGCTCTCATCGTCTACCGGTAAGGCAAGTCATCACAGTCTCAGATGACCATAGACTGCTCTTCCCGTTTGGGGGGGGGGGGGGGGGGGGGCAGAGAGGAGGAGGAGTGCTGACTGGTAGTGATTTAACCCGAGGATCACCACACGTCAGGAGAGGGGCAAGGTGAATAACTTCAGCCGGTGCAGGAATTGAACCCACACTGTTAGCATCACTTTGCATCACTAAGCAGCTGTCCAGCTAACTGAGCTAATCCAACCTGCCTACAATTCCTTCCATGTCACCGGGTCGAGAGCCCACTCACTGATCAAATCGCCATATTGAGCGCTTGGCTCCATCCCAGCTTCTTTCCACTGTTTCTTTCCTTTGAGAATTTTCATGATTTTACTCTGCACTTTGTCTCAAAATTTAACCAGAAATCTTCCAGGGACACAGTACGGAGTTTCCACTCCGATGAGGTATTATGGGCTGTGCATCAGGATAAATGAAAGGATTAAACTGTGAGTAGCGCCAGAGCTCACGGAAAGACAGCCATTCCCATGCTCACATCATTAACACCCGCTGGGTTGTTCAAGTTCACTGCTCCAAATCTCTGCTCAGTGTTTATGAATTGGAGAAAAGCTTCATACCTGGGGAACCTGGGACACAGTTTAGTAAAGGTGAACGCGAGTACGGAAAGCAGAACCTCACCTTATCTGACTGAGCCTCCAGTGACTTGAGATTGTTGGTGACATTTTTGAGTTCTTCTTCCAGGTCACCACACTTCCTGCATAAACAGACAAGAATGAGTGTTCAGTGACATTGTGAGTAACAAAAGCTAACATTGAATCCCACACAGCAGTCAGTACGAGGCATACTTAATTCACCACACAAGGTGGCAAAGAATATTCTAGAATAAGAACAGGAAAACTGTCACTGTTCCACATGCCTGTGGAAAATCCCCCCAAAATTTAAGGGAACAGGTTGGGTCATGTTAAAAGATAAAATAAACCCCGTCCCCACCCAAAACCAACATCATTGCCCATAAACTAATTTGAAGAAATCAGTGTTCAGGATGTGGATTATTTCAGAGATTTGACTGTATTATCTTGTGGTACTTAAAGGCTCCTGGAAAGATGATGCCTCATTAACATAAAGCCCTCTTCTAGTGTTCATGGTTCACTTAAAACTGAAAGGAGGCCAAAACTGAAACATCCATGAAATAGTTTCACACAGCTAGGGTTTTGTTTCAGGTATATAAATCCGTGAACCATAAGATGGAATTGAAACAAGTTAATGAATGGGCCTCATTTATACACAATGTTTCAGTCCATCCATCATGGGACTTACATCTCAGAGACTTCAGCACGTTCCTCAGCACGCTCCAGCTCTCCTTCCAGGATGACAAGTTTACGGGCAACCTGTACAGAGAGTACGTTTAGCATAATGAGCTATCAGTAGGCATCGAAAATGCACAACATTCAAACATGGTCTCCTACTAGTATTGGGAGGCCAAATCCCACTTTAATGTAGAATCACATTTCAGCCACAGCACACTTCTATCCAGCAGCCAAATGACCAAGCTCACCTCTAACACGGGAACGGGAAGCTCCAGCTCAGTAAAGAGCAGCAGAGCAATCCGACCCCAGCTTCAGAGAGGAAGGAGCCACCAAACAATGGGAGAAAAATAATCAGGAGTCTTCAGAGTTAGAGGAACAGAGCACAGCCTGATTTCAACCATATCAACCCAGTCATAGCCAGAATATTACTCCAACTGTTCATCTTCCTGCTCCTACACTGTCACCTGTGGTGCCCCCCCCGAAAGGTCTATCCGTGGCCCCTTCCATTTCTCAAATAGATATTGCCCCCGGTGACACCATCCAAAGGTACAGCATTAGTTTTCACATGTACACAGATGGCACCCGGCTCTCCATGCACTACCCCACCAAAGCTCCACTACACTGCCCCTGCCCACGTCCTTACATCATCAGACTGCTTATCTGACATTCAGTCCTGGATGAGCAGAGATTTCCTCTTGTTAAATATTGGATAGACTCAAACTATTGCCGTGGAAAGGCCATTCCTTGGTATCACTCCACCCGTTTTAGGCTGAACCAGTTTGTTACTGTGCTGTGGTATTTGACCTGGAGAGGAGTTTCTCCCCACGTGTCCATGAAATTACGACTGATAAATATTTTCACCTCTGTGGCACCACCAGACCCTGAAACCCTCATTTATTTCTCTGTTCTGTCTAGGCCAGACTATTCAACACACTTGCGGTTGGATTCCCATTTTCTACCCTCAGGAAACTTGATATCATTCAAACAATCTCCTGCCCATGTCTGAGCTCACATCAAGTCCAGCTCACCATCCCCTGCTTATTGATGTTTGGTCTCAGTTAATCTACACCATGACTTTTTAAAATTTTCACCCTGGAAGTCTCCTTTGTAATTTCCTCTAGCCCCAAAACACACAGATATCTGCACTCCTCCAATTCGGACTGTTCAGCATCTCCAATTCTAATTGCTCAACCATTGGTGGCTGTGTCTTCAGCTATCCGGATCCAAAGGCTCGCAAATCCCTCCCCAAACATCTCCTTCTCGCTCCTCCTCAAAACCTAGTTCTTTGACCAAGCTCTCAGCTACCAGCTCAAATATTTCATTCTGTTAATCAGTACCAACGTCTGTCCGATAATGTTCCTCTGCAGCACCGGGACATTTTCCTATGTTACTGGTGTAACTAAATACAACTCATTGAAGATTCCATGTAATCACATACCTTCCAGTGTGAGGAGTCACCTAAAATGCACAATGTGTGTGTGAGAGAGGAGTCTCTCTAAACCCATAGCACTGTGCACAAAGTATCACTTGGCTGACTATTTTATGTCTTAAAGGGGAATAGCAGTGTTGGTCACTGGTCTAATGCATTGTAATATTTGTTATAGGGATCCAATTGGTCCAATGGTTAAAGAGAGCAGTGTTCTGAACATCACAAGAGGAAGACCGTTGGTGCTCACCTCTTCATACTTGCGATCAGCCTCTTCTGCAATGTGTTTCGCCTCCTTCAACTGCAGCTCCTGAAGCTCCATTCTTTCCTCATCCTTCATCGCACGGTTCTCAATTACCTTCATACCTCTAGTGAGTAAAAAAAGCAGAGATTGAATGGGATAAATTAGCACTAGGAGCACAAGCATTGAGCTTTAAAAACAGATGAATTATAGAATTGTTGCAGAGCAGAAAGAAGCCATTCAGCCCATCATGTCTGCATCTCTCCAAATGAGCAACTCACCTAGTCCCACCTGTCACCATAATCCTGCACATTCTTCCTTTTCAGATAAGAGTCTAATTTCCTTTTGACTATTTTGATTGAACATCCACCATATCCTCAGGCAGTGCATCCCAGACTTTAACCACTCGCTGTGGAAAAAATTTTCTTCATGTTGCTTTTGCTTCTTTTACCAATTACTTTAAATCTGTGCCTCTCATTCTCAATCCTTTCATGAGTGGGAAAAGTTTCTCCCTGTATACTCATCAATGTGATCTCAACCAATGTAAAAAGGGTCAAATGGAATCTGATAAAGAATAATATTAATACAGTCCATCAAAGGAAGGCAGCAAGGCACTAAAAATAGCACAGGCTGAGGATTCGAGTACCAAGCAATGCCGTGTCACAATTGTGCTTAAAACCAATGGAATTCCCAATCTAATTGGACTCAATATCAAGAGATGTCAAGTCAAAGAATGCACCAAGGACATGCTTTCCCATAAGATGCAGATTGACATTTGACCCAAAATAAAGTGAATTTCAGCCCCACATCTTACAAACCAAACAGAATTACACCAAACATAAACCATTGAAATCGGCCATTTGGCTCAGTTAGCCAATACTAGCTTCATCCCACCTCTCATATAACCCTATCAGTCTATCCTTCTATTCCCTTATCCTCAGGTCTTTATGCAGCTCTCTTCCACGGAATCCTTTTGAAACCAGGTCTAGGTCCACAGTGATGGGAAGGAGATGGCCATGGTCACTTGGCACAGTCTGACTCTTGGGCTTTTAAAGCAGAATGCTCTGTAAAGGCTCTTTAAGGCACCTGGGCTACACTCAAGAAAACTAAGCCACTGAATGAGAGACTTTCTAAACTATAGAATCGCTTGTACCTGATCAGGGCTGAATACATAAGAACATAAGAAATAGGAGCAGGAGTAGGCCATCTAGCCCCTCGAGCCTGCCCCGCCATTCAATAAGATCATGGCTGATCTGACGTGGATCAGTACCACTTACCCGCCTGATCCCCATAACCCTTAATTCCCTTACCGATCAGGAATCCATCCATCCGCGCTTTAAACATATTCAGCGAGGTAGCCTCCACCACCTCAGTGGGCAGAGAATTCCAGAGATTCACCACCCTCTGGGAGAAGAAGTTCCTCCTCAACTCTGTCTTAAACCGACCCCCCTTTATTTTGAGGCTGTGTCCTCTAGTTTTAACTTCCTTACTAAGTGGAAAGAATCTCTCCGCCTCCACCCTATCCAGCCCCCGCATTATCTTATAAGTCTCCATAAGATCCCCCCTCATCCTTCTAAACTCCAACAAGTACAAACCCAATCTCCTCAGCCTCTCCTCATAATCCAAACCCCTCATCTCCGGTATCAACCTGGTGAACCTTCTCTGCACTCCCTCCAATGCCAATATATCCTTCCTCATATAAGGGGACCAATACTGCACACAGTATTCCAGCTGCGGCCTCACCAATGCCCTGTACAGGTGCATCAAGACATTCCTGCTTTTATATTCTATCCCCCTCGCAATATAGGCCAACATCCCATTTGCCTTCTTGATCACCTGTTGTACCTGCAGACTGGGCTTTTGCGTCTCATGCACAAGGACCCCCAGGTCCCTTTGCACGGTAGCATGTTTTAATTTGTTTCCATTGAGATAGTAATCCCATTTGTTATTATTTCCTCCAAAGTGTATAACCTCGCATTTATCAACGTTATACTCCATTTGCCATATCCTCGCCCACTCACTCAGCCTGTCCAAATCTCTCTGCAGATCTTCTCCGTCCTCCACACGATTCACTTTTCCACTTATCTTTGTGTCGTCTGCAAACTTCGTTACCCTACACTCCGTCCCCTCCTCCAGATCATCTATATAAATGGTAAACAGTTGCGGCCCGAGTACCGATCCCTGCGGCACGCCACTAGTTACCTTCCTCCAACCGGAAAAACACCCATTTATTCCGACTCTTTGCTTCCTGTCGGATAGCCAGTCCCCAATCCACTTTAACACACTACCCCCAACTCCGTGTGCCCTAATCTTCTTCAGCAGCCTTTTATGGGGCACCTTATCAAACGCCTTTTGGAAATCCAAAAACACCGCATCCACCGGTTGAGATATCTTCACCATAACTGAATGGAGAAGGGAACTTGCCCCTCTTTGGGTTGGGGGAGGGGGGGGGGGGGGGTTTCATTTACAACTGCACTTTCAAATTTCTCACAGTCTAGCCTATTGCCACCTCTCCCCACCATTCATCACCGACATTTCTGCAGCTACTGCTTCACTTCACTCAACCACGCCCTTACCCCCATCCTTGATGCTGTAGTGTCCATTGAAATGATTACTCTCTCTCTCTCACATCCTGGGCATTCCCCCAGTAAGAAGTTTAACAACACCAGGTTAAAGTCCAACAGGTTTATTTGGTAGCAAGAGCCACACAAGCTTTCGGAGCCTTAAGCCCCTTCTTCAGGGGAGTGGGAATTCTGTTCACAAACAGGGCATATAAAGACACAAACTCAATTTACAGAATAATGGTTGGAATGTGAATACTTACAGCTAATCAAGTCTTTAAGATACAAACAATGGGAGTGGAGAGAGCATCAAGACAGGCCAAAAAGATGTGTACTGTCTCAAGACAGGACAGCCAGTGAGACTCTGCAGGTCCAGGCAAGCTGTGGGGATTACAGATAGTGTGACATGAACCCAATGTCCCGGTTGAGGCCGTCCTCATGTGTGCGGAACTTGGCTATCAGTTTCTGCTCAGCGACTCTGCGCCGTCGTGTGTAGTGAAGGCCGCCTTGGCGAACGCTTACCCGAATATCAGAGGCCGAATGCCCGTGACCGCTGAAGTGCTCCCCAACAGGAAGAGAACAGTCTTGCCCGGTGATTGTCGAGCGGTGTTCATTCATCCGTTGTCGCAGCGTCTGCATGGTTTCCCCAATGTACCATGCCTCAGGTCATCTTTTCCTGTAGCGTATCAGGTAGACAACGTTGGCCGAGTTGCAAGAGTATGCAAGAGTGTCCCTAGTGGATGGTGTTCTCACGAGAGATGATGGCATCCGTGTCGATGATCCGGCACGTCTTGCAGAGGTTGCTGTGGCAGGGTTGTGTGGTGTCGTGGTCACTGTTCTCCTGAAGGCTGGGTAGTTTGCTGCGGACAATGGTCTGAGGTTGTGCGGTTGTTTGAAGGCAAGAAGTGGGGGTGTGGGGATGGCCTTGGCGAGATGTTCGTCTTCTTCAATGACATGTTGAAGGCTCCAGAGGAGATGCCGTAGCTTCTCCGCTCCGGGGAAGTACTGGATGATGAAGGATACTCTGTCCACCGTGTTTGTCTTCTGAGGAGGTCGGTGCGGTTTTTCGCTGTGGCTCGTTGGAACTGTCGATCGATGAGTCAAGCGCCATATCCTGTTCTTATGGGGGCATCTTTCAGCGTCTGGAGGTGTCTGTTGCGATCCTCCTCATCCGAGCAGATCCTGTGTATACGGACGGCTTGTCCGTAGGGGATGGCTTCTTTAACGTGTTTAGGGTGGAAGCTGGAGAAGTGGAGCATCGTGAGGTTATCCGTGGGCTTGCGGTATAGTGAGGTGCTGAGGTGACTGTCCTTAATGGAGATGCATGTGTCCAAGAATGCAACTGATTCCGGAGAGTAGTCTATGGTGAGTCTGATGGTGGGATGAAACTTGTTGATGTCATCATATAGTTGTTTCAGTGATTGTTCACCACGAGTCCAAAAGGAAGAAAATGTCATCAATGTATCTAGTGTATAGCATCGGTTGAAGGTCCTGTGCGGTGAAGAAGTCTTGTTCGAACCTGTGAAGATGTTGGCATATTGAGGTGCGAATTTGGTCCCCATGGCTGTTCCGTGTGTCTGGTAAGACTGTTCTCTTCCTGTTGGGGAGCACTTCAGCGGTCACGGGCATTCGGCCTCTGATATTCGGGTAAGCGTTCTCCAAGGTGGCCTTCACGACACATGACCGCGCAGAGTCGCTGAGCAGAAACTGATAGCCAAGTTCCGCACACACGAGGACAGCCTCAACCGGGACATTGCGTTCATGTCACACTATCTGTAATCCCCACAGCTTGCCTGGACCTGCAGAGTCTCACTGGCTGTCCTGTCTGGAGACAATACACATCTCTTTAGCCTGTCTTGATGCTCTCTCCACTCCCATTGTTTGTATCTTAAAGACTTGATTAGCTGCAAGTATTCACATTCCAACCATTATTCTGTAAATTAAGTGTGTGTCTTTATATGCCCTGTTTGTGAACAGAATTCCCACTCACCTGAAGAAGGGGCTTAAGGCTCCGAAAGCTTGTGTGGCTTTTGCTACCAAATAAATCTGTTGGACTTTAACATGGTGTTGTTAAACTTCTTACTGTGTTCACCCCAGTCCAATGCCGGCATCTCCACATCATTCCCCCAGTACCATCCTTAACTCTGCTCCCTCAAGTCCGAGGGACTTGAAAGGATTTGGCAGACAACTGGTTTAGCCATCAGATCCTGCTCGTCTGCTAAAGCAGCTCACTATTCCAGGTCAGCCTAAAATACAAACATTTCTTTCCCCATCTCTGATCTCCAAAAAACAAACAAAAAAAACAAAGAAGATGGAATCCATCCAATCAGCTGCTCTGCTGCATCCATCCCTTTCCCTACCTAACCACGTCTGGATTCCTTTAATTCTCCGTTCTGCCCAAGCTCTGAACTCGCATCACTCTCCAATTCCTCTCCCATCTCTCCTCATGCCCTCTTCAAGCTCAATTCCACAAGACAAATATCCTGCTTCCTTAACCCACTAACTGCTGACCACCCAACTTCCTGTCCCAGCCTCCATCTTAGCTAATATTCTAAACACTCTTTGGGTATTGTCCCTCTCTCCTTCAGATCTTCCATCCCCACCACCACCCACCTCAAAAAAACCCAACTCCTCACCCCACCATCCTGAAAAACAACTGTCCCATCCCCAAACAACCCTTACAACCATCCCATCTCCAAAACCCCCTTCCTCTCCAAAGTCCTTGAAGTTGCTGCCGCCTCAATTGCTCACCATCTTTCCTGGAACTCCATATTTGAATCTTCTGATCGAGCTTCTGCCCCTGCCACAATACCAAAACTGCTCGTACCAAATTCACCAGTGACATCCTGTGTGACTGACAAAGGGAAACTTAACCTCTTGGTCCTGCTCAAGCAGTCTGCAGCCTGAGACACAGTCTGACTACACCCCTCCCTCTCCATTGCTGTCCAGCTGGGGCGTTGGGACTGTTCTCACCCGCTTCCATTCTTATCTAGCTAATTGTAGACACAGAATCACCTATAATGGCTTCTCTTGCTGCTCCTGCATCATTCTCTCTGCTGTCCTCCCAAGGATTTATCCTTGACCCTCCTCCTATTTCTCATCTACATGTTCATTTTCATCTAGAGTTTTCACATGTGTGCTGACAACACCCAAATCTACCTCACCAATAACCATTAATCCTTCCACTGTCACTAAATTATTCAACCACTTATCTAACATCCAGCACTGCACAAGCAGAAATTTTCTCCAATTAAATACTGGAAAGATGGAAACCATTGTTTTCAGGCCCTGCCACAAGCTATGTTCCCTAGCTACCAACTCTATCCAGCTCCCTGGCAAATGTTTGAACCTTTGGTGTCATATTTGACCTGGAGATGAACTTCCAGTCACATATTCATGGAATTACTAAGACCAGCTATTTCCACCTCTAGTTTTGCCAGATTCCACCCGATTCAGTTCATCAGTTGCCAAAATCTCAACCATGCCTTTATTACCTCTTAGACTTGACTGTTCCCAATGCATTCCTGGCTGCTCTCTTAGATTCTCCTCTCCAGAAAGTTCTGCTGCCCATCGTACTCTCACCCCCGTTCACCCCATGGCTCCACTAAGCAAGGCCTCGATTTTAACATTTTCATCTTCATTTACAAATCCCTCCGCAGCCTCGCTCTTTCCCAACTTCATCATCCTCAGTGATTCTTCACCTTGTTAATTCTGGTCTCTCGAGCATTCCCATTTTAATTGCTTCACTGCTGATCTCCAACTCCTCAGCTGCCTATTGCCTAAGCTCTGAACTTCCCCCTTAGTAAACCTCTCCACCCTTTTACCTACTTTAAAACCACCCTCTGATGGAGTTTCTGGCCAGTTGTCAAATTTCACTGTTTGAACCTTCCTGTGAAGTCTATTATGTTGAATCCAAGTGTTTGTGACGTTCCTGGGAGATTATTCTGTGGTGACAGATTAAGTGTGGCAGAGTTTATCATCACTCACCTCTCGCTCTCATCCGCTGCCTTCTCTGCCTCCTCCAGCTTCTGCAGGGCCGTAGCCAGACGCTCCTGTGCCCGATCCAGCTCCTCCTCAACCAGCTGGATCCTTCTATTGAGCGCAGCAACATCTCCTTCAGCCTGAACAGAAAGCAAAGACACATTTTAGATCCGGTTCACGGCATGATTTCATCACATCTTTATTACTGTGGAAGATTATAGATCATCGCTGATTTGCTGGGCTCAGAAAGTTTGTTAAACTTTCCAAAGATAAAGACCAGGTGAATAACAATACAAGTTCAGAAGGCAATGATCGTAATTGTTCATATCTTCTCTTTGATCCAAAGAACTGTAGAATCTGTACAGCGCAGAAAGAGGCCATTTGGCCCATCAAGTCTGCACTGACTCTCCAAAAGAGTAAGCCATTCAGGCCCTCCCCTTCACCCTATCCCCATAACCCCATGCATCTAGCATGGCCAATCCACCTAACTTGCTCATCTTTGAACTGTGGAGCACCTGGAGGAAACCCACGCAGACATGGGGAGAACATGCAAATTCCACAAGACTATCACCCAAGGCCAGGTTCCTGGCGCTGTGATGTAGCAGCACTAACCACTATGCCACCGTGCCACCCAGCATTGCAGCTTCTAATGATGAGGGTCTCAAAGAATTTGGGAGGGAAGCTTACTAATCTCCCAATGGCTCCGTGTGTTAATCGAGAATCACAGAATCATTACAATGCAGAAGGTGGCCATTTGGCCCATCAATGTCTGCCCGACATTCCAAATAGCATTATGACTTGGTGCCATTCCCCTGCACATTGTTTCTATTCAAATAATCATCTAATGTCCTCTTGAATGCCTCGATTGAACCGGCTTCCACCACATTTCCAGGCACCATTTTTAAAAACTTTGTTCATGGGATGTGGGCGTTGCTGGCTGGGCCAGTATTTATTGCCCATCAACTTTCAGAGGGCCTTTTTTTTGAAGATTCAACCACATTGCTGTAGGCCAGACCAGGTAAGGATGGCAGATTTCCTTCCCTAAAAGGACATTAGTGAACCAGATGGTTTTTTTTTGGAATAACGACAAACACAATGGTTTCACGATCATTCGACTTTTAATTCTAGATTTTTATTGAATTCAAATTTCACCATATGCCGTAGTGAGACTTGAAACCCAAGTTCCCGGAGAATTACCCTGGGGTGCCTGGACAATACATCTGTCTCCCCCTAGTGTGAGAAAATGTTTCTCTTTATATCACATTTGCCTCTTTTGCAAATCACAATAAATATGTGTCCTCTTGCTCTTGATCCTTTTACGAGTGGGCACAGTTTCTCCCCATCTTCTCTGTCCAACACTTTCAGGATTCTCAACATCTCTTCTCAAATCTAGAGTACGTGGATTATACACACCAGACAATCCCAGTTTAAAACAGTGAACTGGTCTTTCACTGACTTTGGGATGTTAGAAATTGTTGTTTGTACAAAGTGAGCCAAAGGGTTGGGGTGGGGACCACAGGAGGAGGAGATCAGTCCGGATTTCCCATCTGTGGTACTTATCCAGCGTTCCCTGCTGGAATTGCACGGGTTGAGCACTACCAGAGGGTGATCAGCGTCCCAACGACTAACTCCTGCAGCAAGGAACCCGCACCCTCCACAGGAGAGACGACGAGGGCAAAAACCACCGACACCAACACAAATACTCAACGTAGCTAATTGAAGACCCTGCCCATGCTGAAATCAGATATGCAAAAAACATTTCTTAAATACGGACAGTGACAAAATGTGTCGAGCGGTTAGCACTGCTGCCTCACAGCGCCAGGGACCCACTGTGTGAAGTCTGTACATTCTCCGTGTCTGCGTGGGTTTCCTCCAGGTGCTCCGGTTTCCTCCCCCCGTGCAAAGATGTGTAGGTTAGGTAGATTGGCCATGCTAAATTGTCCCTTAGTGTCCAAGATGTGTAGGTTAGATGGATTAGCCATGGTAAATGTGTGGAGTTACAGGGATAGGGCACAGGGTGGGCCTGGGTAAGATACTCTGCCCTGTATTACACAGAGCCACAGAATGAGGCTTTGTGCAGTTCCAACCTCAAGAGTATGCTTTTGTCACTGCTTTGGTGACAAAGCAGATCGCCAATAAGGTCCTTTGTTGTTTGAAGAACTCGCCAGAAAGGGTGCTGTAGCTTTAAGACACTCGCACATGTTGTCCATGTGTGGTGTAGTGGGTTGACTTGGAGAGCTGCTTTGCATTTGCAGGAGCCCACAGGAATGTGGAGAAATGTGATTGATGTTATGCAAGAAAAGTGGGAGAGAATCCCATCTGCTCCCTCCCTCCGCAGCTCCCTGCTCCCCACCCCCTCCCTCTGCCGCCACCATTCACACAAACCCCTCCCTCCACAGCTCCCCGTCTCCCCCCCCACCCCCACCCCCGCCACACACAGTTCGAACAATCAGGATGGAGATCTGGAGCTGCATCACTGGGCAGAACAATGTTTACTCTGTAGGAGTGTCCCAACTCCAAAACCTAAAATCAACAGCTCTCAGGGCAGGACAGCCAGCTGGGTAATAACAAGTTAATGTGTTCCTTATTTCGCAGAGATTGAGTCCAAATAAATTCTCCACAAAATCAATAAGGTTAAACACTCTCACACACCCACAACCCTACACGTTATAAGTGCGTGGCATCTTTTTTGCAGTGCCATGCACATGTGGCATCTTAACAGGCACAACTTGTGTGCAGCCAATGTACTGGCTTCCTGGTTGCTGCACCTCAGAGGAAACAGTGACCACCACCACACCCCAACCCCTACCATCACCATCAGCCTCCATTCTACAGATTCACTCACCACACTGGCTCAGAACTGGACACAAACACAGAATAGTAATGATGGGCAAGATCCTTCACCCTGACAAACCTTACTCTCCTTCCACTGCTTCACCCAACTCAAATGATTCATGCTATTTTGGTTTCACTGATGAATATAGGAGTTGATTCTAAACATAAATTACTCTGAAAAATGTATTGATTTCACTTTTAACATGGCCTTTTACTAGTTTCTGTCAGTGTCTCACTGTCTCAAGTGATCAAAACTCAAATAGTTTTCAAGGGGGACTGACAGAACATTAACACATTGATCATGACTGAGTGTGACTTGTATTCCATTGGTTTAGACACTGGGAGAAGTGGTAATGGGGAATAAAGAAATGGCGGTGGAATTGAATAGGTATTTTGCGTCAGTCTTCACGGTGGAAGACACCAGTAACGTACCAAATATTCAAGAGAGTCAGGGGGCAGAGGTGCGCATGTTGGCCATTACTAAGGCAAAGGTGCTACGGAAGCTGAAAGGTCTGAAAATGGATAAATCACCTGGACCGGACGGATGACACCCCAGGCTTCTGAAGGATTTAGCTGAAGAGATAGTGGAGGCATTAGTGGTAATCTTTTCGGAGTCACTGGAATCAGGGAGGGTCCCAGAGAACTGGAAAATCGCTAATGTAACACCCCTGTTTAAGAAAGGAGGGAGGCAAAAGACGGGAAATTACAGGCCAGTTAACCTGACCTCGATTGTTGGTAAGATTTTAGAGTCCAGTATTAAGGATGAGATTGCGGAATACTTGGAAATGCATAGTAAAATAGGGTGAAGTCAGCATGGTTTCATCAAGGGGAGGTTATGCCTGACAAATCGGTTAGAATTCTTTGAGGAGGTAATGAGCAGGTTAGACAAAGGAGAGCCAGTGAATGTTATTTACTTGGATTTCCAGAAGGCCTTTGACAAGGCATTGCACAGGAGGCTGCTGAGTAGGATAAGAGCCCACAGTGTTAGAGGCAAGGTACTAGCATGGATAGAAGATTGGCTGACTGGCAGAGGGCAGAGAGTGGGGATAAAAGAGTGCTTTTCAGGATGGCAGCTGGTGACTAGTGGATTCTGCAGCAGTCAGTGTTGGGACCACAACTTATCACTTTACACATCAATGATGTAGATGAAGGAACTGAGGGCATTGTGGCTAAGTTTGCAGATGATACAAAGATAGTCTAAAGTTTATTTATTAGTGTCACAGGTAGGCTTACATTAACACTGCAATGAAGTTACTGTGAAAATCCCCTAGTCACCACACTCCGGCGCCTGTTTGGGTACACTGAGGGTCAATTTAGAATGGCCAATACACCAAACCAGCACATCCTTCAGATTGTGGGAGGAAACCAGAGCACCCGGAAGAAACACACGCAGACAGGGGAAGAACGTGCAAACTCCACACTGACAGTAACCAAAGCCGGGAATTGAACCCAGATCCCTGGTGCTGTGAAGCAGCAGTGCTAACCAATGCGTCAACGTGCTGTCCCGAGGGTGGGGGGAAAGGTAGTATTGAGGATGCAGGGAGGCTGCAGAAGGACTTGGACAGGTTCGGAGAGTGGGCAAAGAAGCAGCAGATGGAATACAATGTGGGACGGTGTGAGGTTATGCACTTTGGTAGTGAGAATAGAGGCATAGACTATTTTCTAAATGGGGAGAGAATTCAGAAATCAGAAGCGCAAAGGGACTTCAAAGTCCTAGTTCAAGATTTTCTTAATGTTAACTTGCAGGTTGACTTGGTAGTTAGGAAGGCAAATGCAATGTCAGCATTCAATGTGAAAGGACTAGGTTACAAAAGCAGGAATGTGCTGCTGAGGCTTTATAAGGCTCTGGTCAGACCACATTTGGAGTATTGTGAACAGTTTTGGGCCCTGAATCTAAGGAAGGATGTGCTTCACTATTAGGGTAATAATAATCAAAAAAAGGATTTGCCAACACTTTTCAGCTGGATTTATTGGCTTCTCAGAGATGGTTTCTGGAAACGGAAGAAAGTGACATCCAGAAATATAGCTGGGAATGTTTAAATATAAACAGAAAATAAATCTAGTACACACAACGCACAATTCCAATTTATTTACAAGTTAATCTGACCCCCTCTGTACTCTTCAGATTCACAACCACTCAAATCATCCTGCAGCCCATGTCCACATGTGGAAAGTCTTGGACTTGTACTAATTCAGCCAAAGCCAGTTTCTCGTCGCCAGAAACCCTTTGTTAGAAACCAAAAGGAAGAGCTGCACCCACAGCTGACAGCAACAAGTCTGTACCTGGGAGCTACAGCAACGGTCCGGGTTACAGGCTCCCCTGCTTACTTTCCACTGGCCATGCTTCTGCTCACTCAGTAAGGGAGATTGTATTCCACAAAGCCCACAGGGAGGTGTCCTCCGTGCCCTTCATGGCCGTCATAACATCCCACCCCGCTTTAGGCTCATTTCTCCCCCAGCACTCACAGTGAGGAGGCCCTTTCTGACTGCTGAGCAGTTGGTCTGAGGTCCGCCAAAGGTGGAGCTGGGTCAGGCAGCATAAACCAAACAGGGGACCTTTGTTTCCAGAAAGAGTTGTAGGGTTATGGATGCGGGTACCTCCTCAGGTTCTATTTCAGCTGGAGGCTCCCTTAGTCAGCCTCCAAGTCCGTACCTTCACTAACCAGAGGGGCTAACGAGGAGTCAGCTTTGAGCTGACACTGGCCGTGGCCATCTCCATGGCTGTTAGCGAGGCCCACTCAAGCATGGACTCCCTGGCTCCGAGGTGGTCCAAGTGCTTCTCTAAGGTTTTATCCTGAACTTTGACCTTGTAAGATATTGGTCCCACTTTCTCCATAATAATCCCAGGGACCCAACTGGGACCATCCTCGAAGTTTCACATTAACCTGATGACCCGTTGCAAAAGTTCTTTGTCTTTGCACAATCATGATTTTTTTCTGGTTCTCCTGTTGGGACTCCACTCTCCCCGCCAAGTTTAGGAACAATTGGATTAATCTGGTTCAAAGCTGTCATCCCATTAACAGTTCCATTGGGGCATTACCTGCTGTTGCGTGCAGTGTGCTCCTAAACTCTAACAGAAATCGTGCCGGTTTAATCTTCATGGATGCCACCGGTTGTTTCTTCATGCCATTTTTAAACCGCCTGTTCTGCCAGACCATTTGACAACAGATGATAAGGTGCAGTCTGGATGTGTCCGATACCATTGCAGAGCACCAAGTTTTGGGAATGTATATGGAACCCATAACGGGCTCTGCAGAATTCATATGTACAAGTACCCAAGGCCTGCCAAGCCACTCCTATTGACGTAGGGAGGGAATTTTTGATTTTCTTGGCACAAGCCGCATTACTTCACCAAATCCAAGTCCGTGATGTTTGAGTCAAGGCCAAGCCACCACATGTAGCTTCTAGCTAGCATTTCCATCTTTGATACCCCAGGATGGCCATTCTGTAGTTCCGTTAATATTGGGCGTCGTCCTGCAGCGGCAGAACAACTACTCGGGAGCCCCAGAGAATGATCCTGTCCTCAACACTGAGCTGGTCTTTCTTAGCTAGGCAGGGTTTCATTTCTTCACAGGGTCGTTCTTGGAATTCATCATGTATTATCATACGCCGTATTTTAGGCAAGATTGGATTGGTGTGTCCAAGTGGTAACCTCCCTTGCGGACACTGGTAGAGTCTCCAAAAAATTTAGAGTCAGCACAATCTCTTCGAAAGCTGGTAAAGGAGTCAGGCTTGTGGGCAACAGGAAGTGACTCAGCATGTCGGCACTGGCTATCCGGGTTGCGGAGCAGCGCTCCAGAAGATATTCATAGGCCACAAGAAACAAGGCCCGGCGCTGTATCCAGGTGGAGGCAAGGGGAATCCCAATAAGGGTTTGTGGTCAGTAACTATTGTGAAACAGCAGCCATAGACACATTAATGGAACTTCTTCACACCAAGTACAACCGCCAACCCTTCCTTCTTAATCTCAAAATATCCACACTCTGCATCCAAAAGAGTCTTCGATAAATACGAGATGGGCTTTTCCGGCCCGTCCTTCCAGAGATGTACAAGTACTGGGAAGCATCATGTGGCAATAGAAGTTCTTTTTTAGAGTCAAAATGGACCAATAGGTCAAATGACAATAGCTGATGTATGACCTTGGTGCAAGCTCCTTCCTGTGGCACTTCCCAGAACCATCTCTAGTAATTTTGGAGTAGGGCGTGCAAGAGGGCCAGCATGGAAGCCAAATTTGGGATAAATTTTCCGTAATAATTTACTATTCCCAGAAAGATTTTAATTCTGGTGTTCCTTGGAGTTGGTGTTCACTTGATGTCCTTTACTTATTCTTCTACAGGATGTAATCCTTGCCATCTACCCGGTTGCCTAAAAAGGTTACTTCAGCCGCTTGGAAAACGCATTTTTCCTTCAAGCACAGTCCCGCTCTAGAAAATCTCTGCAGGATTACTTCCAGGTTGGCCTATGTTCCTGTTCCGAAGCCCCCATGAGCAGGATGTTATCTAAATTTACTGCCATCTTGGATAGCCCCTGAAGGATGCTCTCCATAACCCTATTGAAAATGGTACACAATGTTGAAACCCCAAAGGGCAAGTGAATATACTCATAGTCCCTTGCAAGTATTGAGCATCACATATTTCCGGGACGACTCATTCAAGTTGAAGATAAGATGTGCCTCATGTCCAGCTTGGGAGAACATCTGGCCACCTGTTAACCTAGCGTACAGATCTTCGATACAGGGCATGGGGTACCTATCAAGTCTGAAAACCTGATTGACTGTGAAGACAAACCGATTGGTCAGGCTTTAAGAACAGGGACTATTGGTGCAGCTAAACTGCATGGGCCGCCTTATATCTAAACCTCCAAGGGGAGTTTGAGTAGGGTTCCAAACCCTACTTCAGTTTCCAACAGGGTGTGGGGGACTGGTCTTGCTCCAAAATATTTAGGCGTAGCATCAGGGTCAACGTACATTTTGGCCTTGGCCCTTTTTGCTTTTCCCAGGCCATCTACTAATAACTTGGTACAGTCCCCCCATGCCAAACCTGAAGATCTCCAACTAGTTCAGCTGGATCTGCTGCAGCCAATAAGGTTTGGTCTGTGCCTCCGTACAACAATGAGTGGGAGGTGATCTGATTGCTGCCTGTAGATCACTGGGGTCATTATGGTGCCTTTTATTTGTAAAGGTTCCCCCGTGTGGGTAGCTGGTCTGGCCTTTGTATCTTCCAACCTCAGGAGTTAGATGCCAGATTGGAGGTGCTTGTAAATTCATTGTGTAATCAACTATAATTGGCCATGCAAGACAGTTTGCTTCACTAATGCTTAAAGAGAACCGTCAAACACAGCTTTAGGCTCCAAGCTCTCAGGTGCTGAGGTCTAATACCTTTTTCTAATTTCTTGCTGCAAACCACTTCCTCCGAGGAAGCTGCCGCTCTTACAAAATAGAAACAAAGGCCCCATTGACAACCCCCTGGACCTGACCTCCTCTCAAACGTAAATCAGGAGCAGTAGGCCATTCGGCCCTTTGAACCTGGTCCACCATTCAATAAGACCATGGCTGTCTCGATTATGGCCTTAACTCCACATTCTGCCTACAGGTGACAGGTTCTTGACTAACAAGGGAGCCAAAGGTTATCTACCTCTGACCCTTCCTCCACTGCTCTCCAGGGAAGAGAGTACAAAAGATCCATAATCCTCAAAAGAATTCTCATCTCTGCCTTAAATGCAAGACCCCCCGCCCCAGGCAGGACTTCCTTCCCCACCCCACCCCACGTGGTGAATTTTGAAATGGAGGAGGCAGCCCGCCATTGGCTGCTGCTGGGATCTCCTGGTCCCGTTGCTGTCAGCAAGTTTTCCCATTGTTCACACCCACCAGGGAATCCACAGCAGAGCTCGCCATCAGCAGGACAAGAATGCCGGCAGCAGGAGTGGCTGGACAATTTTGCCCCTTATTTTTAAACCGTCTCTCCTAGTTCTCATCTCTCCCACAGGGGAAAACATCCTGTCCACATCCAGCCCATCAAATCCCCTCAGGGTCTCGTAATTTTCAATAAGGTCACCTCTCAATCTAAACTCCAGTGGACACAGACCCAAACCTTTCCTAAAAATAAACTCTTAAACCTGGAATCTATAGAGTGAATCTTCTCTGTACTGCTCCGAATACAATTACCTCCTTTCTTTAATGAGAGTAAATCCATACACAGTACCTCAGATGTGATCTTGCAAATCATCCAAATTTTTGTATTCTTTTCCCCTTACAATAAACACCAGCATTCCATCTGCCGTACTAACCTGAACGCTAACTTTGTGATTCATGTAATAAGTGACTCATATTGACATACATGTAATGCAACCAAATCATTCATTACTCAATGGCGGTGAATGGGTCACATGAACAGACAGCTTACTAAAATCCAAAGCCAGAGTTAGAAATGAAGAAATGTAAAGGGAATGGAGGGATCCACCAGAATTTGACCTTGGGATGCAAGGGCTTGCATTTATATAGCAGCCCTCAGAACCTCAATGTCCCAAAGTGCTTTACAGCCAATTAAGTACTTGAAGCGTAGTTGCATTTGCAATGTCATCAATGTTTACACAGAAAGATCCCACACACAACGTTCTCCTTGAAAATAGCCCAATGGAATATTTTACATCAACCAGTGCAGACCTCAGTTAATGTCTGATCTGAACAATGACAGCAGTGTGCTCCCTCAGATCAGCTTAACCGATAACCTTCCAACTCCAATGAGAGAATGAAGTCAAGAAGCAATTCATCATGAAGGACTATGAAAATCTGGAGCTTTCACACACAAAGTTGTGGTTGAGTGTCAATTGATTTGCTTGGTAAGCTCATTGAGGTTCACTAATATCCTTTAGGGAAGGAAATCTGCCGTCCATATCTGGTCTGGCCTTCACGTGACTCCAGAACCACAGCAATGTGGTTGACCCTTAAATGCTCTCTAAAACGGCCCAGCAAGCGATTCAGTACAAGGGCAATTAGGAATGGACAATAAATGCCAGCGACACCCACATTCCATTAATGAATAGAAAATATGGAATGAGAGTAGATAAATGGAGTTGAGTACAGATTTAATTGAAAGCTTGATGGGCTGAATGGCCTTCTCTGCCCACACTGTGATCTACAGGAAAATGTTGGCACTTCTGAGGCAAGAAGAACTCAGAAGCTCAAAAGTATAATCAAATTCTGTTCTGTGTGGTTACAGCACTTTAGACTCTCACTGCGGCACTGGGTATGTAGGAATAATACTCTCCCCACCCTCAGGTTGCTATCCCACCCAGACACACAGGGAACGGGACTGCAGTTCACCAGAGTCACATTGCTCTTGAATGCCAGCCAAGGCAGGAAGTCCGTCCTTGTGAGAACACCTCGTTACACAAAAAAGTCAAGTTAGGATGTGACCGCCTCCAAATTACATCAAACACTAATTGCATCAAAATTATCTCTGCCAATTAGCTGTTGCGCTTCGGTGTAAGGATGTTAACCTCCTTCAATAAGGATTAATCAATCTTCAAGGTTTTAGAGCAAACGTCAGGATTTCCGAGAGAGTTCTTAGCACCAAGATCCCGCCCCTTCTTCCCTCTGACAGGACTTAACTTATTCCTTATATGGTAAAAGTCAGCACAAAGGGTGAGACATTGCTCAGTACTGAGAGAATCAGATATACCAGCTCATACTAATCTGGCACCCACTCAATAGGGGAGCAAGGAGGGAACAAGAAGCCACAAATTCCTCAGCTGCCAATGTTCTGATGCTCTCGCAAACTTCCTATGTTTCAGATCCTTCGAGATCTGTTGAGTATTTCCACTGAGCAAAAACAAATCAAAATGTAACGTTTCCCCCACACCCCCTCCCCTCAGCCAGCCCTATAAATAGCACGATGCAGATTAATGGGCTCTCCTCCCCAGGAAAGGCCCCTTTCATTGCCAAGGCAACAGAACAAGTTCAATTTTGTTTCTGTCGTCCTCAGGTTTTTTTTAAAAACAGGAGAGAGATTGAAGTTGGGGCTGGACGGAACAGCCCCGAGGAAAGACTGAGTTGCTAACTGTTATGTCAAGTTTCTGTTTTATATTATGCGGTCTTCATATGAAGAGTAATTCCCACAAGCAGCAGTAAGGGAATCTAACACACTGTGGCTCAGAACACCACAATTTGCAGCTTCATTACATACAGCATTTCCACAGAATATCAGCTCATGTTTCCCCAAGCTTCAAATTCTGAAATGCAAATTCTCCTCAGCTGTGTTCCCAGGACGACCCAAGTTAAATAGCCCCTGCATTCTGTGAATTTGTGTTCAACCTTTGACCCATAAGATGGATATGATTCGTATTAGCAGTTTTCTGCTTCAGGGGAGGAGCGAGGCAGAGAGGAGGGAAGGAATGTCCATACTGTACTTTGGGAGGCCTGTTAATTGCATCATTATTTGGGACAAGTGACAAGAGTAAAGCCCCAGCTCTTAGGCCTCTGTACGAGCAAGGTGATTCCAGATAATAAATTTTCACCTAGCATGTTCAGAAACTGAAGATTTTCTGTGCGAGAGAATGTGCAGACACAGTCAGAGTTTGGGACATTTTGACGGGCTTTAGCATTGTTACAGTACCTCAAGATATTCCATGTCCACCCTGTCAGTCAGATCAAACATTACTGAATTGCTCAGGCTTGACCAGAGGGCTAATGAAGTGGCTTCATTTGGTCCGGATAAAGTTAAATGAATAACTTCTTACACATTCTTTGACAACAACTGGCTGAATCTTGAAGATCTTGGGGTTGGTACTTTTGGTCAGATCAGGCTTTATTCTGATTCAAATCAGTAATGTTAAGACACTGGACTGGTTTCTCTGGGGCCTTTAGGAAATTTAGTGCTCAACAAAAATTAAATACTTTTGAGCTGTTCCAAGGCATGGTTCCAAGGATTGAATTAGTTAGGGTGGGAGGAGACTGCTTTGCAGCATTCATGCCAATAGGGACTGACTGGGCTGAAGGGGGGGGGGGGGCTGTTTTTGATGCTTGAATTTCATGAAAACTGGAATTCCATTAATCTATGAAGACACCAGCTCTCCCCGTCTTAGCCTCCTTTCCAGCTCATTTCAACTTGACTTCAAGGAACTGCACACTGACATTAAATGGGCCAAGAACTATTCAAGGACTTTCCTGCCTCAATACTATCTTCCCAAAAATGAAGATTTTCAAAGTTAAAACAAAAAAAAACTTGGGCCAGAAAGTCGACCACAAAATTCAGATGTCTTTTGACCTTTCACGTCAAGGAGAACAAATTTGGCCTGTTCCCGCTCACATGCCAGAGAGATTTCAATACAGCATCAACAGTGCATCACCTCATTATGAAGTGCTCCGAAAGGTTAGTCACGGCACGAATCAATTCCAGCCTCCTGGACTACCTGGATCCACTACAGTTTGCCTACTGCCGTAACAGGTCCACAGTAGATGCCATTTCCCTGGCCCTGCACTCAACTCTGGAACACCTAGATAACAAGGACACCTACTGACTACAGCTCAGCCTTCAACACTATTATTCCCACGAGACTCATCTCCAAACTCTGTGGCCTGGGCCTCGGCACCTCTCTCTGTGACTGGATCCTGAACTTCCTAACTCACAGACCACAATCAGTAAGGATAGGCAACAACACCTCCACGATCATCCTCAACACCGGTGCCCCACAAGGCTGTGTTCTCAGCCCCCTACTATACTCCTTATACACCTATGACTGAGGCGACAAATTTCCCTCCAACTCGATTTTCAAGTTTGCTGATGACACCACTATAGTGGGTCAGATCTCAAACAATGATGAGACAAAGTACAAGAATGAGATAAAGAATCTGGTGAACTGGTGCGGCAACAATAACCTCTCCCTCAATGTCAACAAAATGAAGGAGATTGTCATCGATTTCAGGAAGCATAAAGGAGAACATGCCCCTGTCTACATCAATGGGGACGAAGTAGAAAGGGTCGAGAGTTCCAAGTTTTTAGATGTCCAAATCACCAACAACCTGTCCTGGTCCCCCATGCCGACACTATATAGTTAAGAAAACTCATCAACGCCTCTCTTTTCTCAGAAGACTAAGGAAATTTGGCATGTCAGCTACGACTCTCACCAACTTTTACAGATGCACCATAGAAAACATTCTTTCTGGTTGTATCACAGCTTGATACAAGTTGCCCAAGACTGCAAGGATCTACAAAAGGTAGTGAATGTAGCCCAACCCATCACGCAAACCAGCCTCCCATCCATTGATTCTGTCTACACTTCCCACTGCCTCGACAAAGCAGCCAGCATAATTAAGGACCCCACACACCCTCTCTTCCACCTTCTTCCTTTGGGAAATAGATACAAAAGTCTGAGGTCACGTACCAACCGACTCAAGAACAGCTTCTTCCCTGCTGCTGTCAGATTTTTGAATGGACATACCTTGCATTAAGCTGATTTTTCTGTATACCCTAGCTATGATGTTTGAGGTGAGGGACACCATTAGTGTCCCAGCTGAGTACACCTGTAGGAAGTGCACCCAATTCCAGCTCCTTGAAGACCGTGTTAGGGATCTGGAGCTGGAACTGGATGAACTCAGGATCATTCGGGAGGCAGAGACAGTTATAGATAAAAGCTACAGGGAGGTTCATACTCCTAGGAATGAGGATACTTGGGGAGCTCCCTCCACCCACATTGTCTGTACATTTAAGACCTGGCTGGCTGTAGAGATTTGCATTCTAATCAGTATTCTGTAATTTGATTTCTGTGTCTGTTTGCACTGTTTGAGAACAGATAACCACTCCATCTGACGAAGGAGCTGTGCTCCGAAAGCTTATGGTATTTGCTACCAAATAAACCTGTTGGACTTTAACTTGGTGTTGTGAGACTTCTTACTGTGCTTACCCCAGTCCAACGCCGGCAGCTCTACATTAGGAGCGAAAGTAACAGGGTAGTTGTTATGGGGGACTTGCACTTTACAAATATTGACTGGAAACGCTATAGTTCGAGTATTTTAGATGGGTCAGTTTTTGTCCAACGTGTGCAGGAGGGTTTCCTGACACAGTATGTAGATAGGCCAACAAGAGGCGAGGCCACATTGGATTTGGTACTGGGTAATGAACCAGGCCAGGTGTTAGATTTGGAAGTAGGTGAGCACTTTGGTGATAGTGACCATAATTCGGTTACGTTTACTTTAGCGATGGAAAGGGATAGATATATACCACAGGGCAAGTGTTATAGCTGGCGAAAGGAAATTATGATGCGATTAGGCGAGATTTAGGATGCATAGGATGGGAAAGAAATCTGCAGGGATGGGCACAATTGAAATGTGGAGCTTGTTCAAGGAACAGCTACTGCGTGTCCTTGATAAGTAGGTACCTGTCAGGCAGGGAGGAAGTGGTCGAGCGAGGGAACCGTGGTTTACTAAAGAAGTTGAATCTCTTGTGAAGAGGAAGAAGGAGACTTATGTAAAGATGAGACATGAAGGCTCAGTTAGGGCGCTTGAGGGTTACAAGTTAGCCAGGAAGGACCTGAAGAGAGAGTTAAGAAAAGCCAGGGGGGGACATGAGAAGTCTTTGGCAGGTAGGATCAAGGAAAACCCTAAAGCTTTCTATAGGTATGTCAGGGATAAAAGAATGACTAGGGTAAGATTAGGGCCAGTCAAGGACAGTAGTGGGAAGTTGTGGGTGGAGTCCGAAGAGATAGGAGAGGCGCTAAATGAATATTTTTTGTCAGTATTCACACAGGAAAAAGACAATGTTGTCGAAGAGAATACTGAGATACAGGCTATTAGACTAGACGGGATTGAGGTTCATAAGGAGGAGGTGTTAGCAATTCTGGAAAGTCTGAAAATAGATAAGTCCCCTGGGCCGGATGGGATTTATCCTAGGATTCTCTGGGAAGCTAGGGAGGAGATTGCAGAGCCTTTGGCTGTGATCTTTATGTTGTCATTGTCTACAGGAATAGTGCCAGAAGACTGGAGGATAGCAAATGTTGTCCCCTTGTTCAAGAAGGGGAGTAGAGACAACCCTGGTAATTATAGACCAGTGAGCCTTACTTCTGTTGTGGGCAAAGTTTTGGAAAGGATTATAAGAGATAGGATTTTTAATCATCTAGAAAGGAACAATTTGATTAGGGATAGTCAATACGGTTTTGTGAAAGGTGGTTCATGCCTAACAAACCTTATTGAGTTCTTCGAGAAGGTGACCAAAGAGATGGAGGAGGGTAAAGCAGTTGATGTGGTGTATATGGATTTCAGTAAAGTGTTTGATAAGGTTCCCCATGGCAGGCTATTGCAGAAATTACGGAGGCATGGGATTGAGGGTGATTTTGCGGTTTGGATCAGAAATTGGCTAGCTGTAAGGAGACAAAGGGTGGTGGTTGATGGGAAATGTTCATCCTGGAGTTCAGTTACTAGTGGTGTACCGCAAGGATCTATTTTGGGGCCAATGCTGTTTGTCATTTTTATAAATGACCTGGATGAGGGTGTAGAAGGCTGGGTTAGTAAATTTGCGGATGACACTAAAGTTGGAGTTGTGGACAGTGCGGAAGGATGTTGCAGGTTACAGAGGGACATAGATAGGCTGCAGAGCTGGACTGAGAGGTGGCAAATGGAGTTTAATGCGGAAAAGTGTGAGGTGATTCACTTTGGAAGGAGTAACAGGAATACAGAGTACTGGGCTAATGGTAAGATACTTGGTAGTGTGGATGAGCAGAGAGATCTCGGTGTCCATGTGCATAGATCCCTGAAAGTTGGCACCCAGGTTGATAGGGTTGTTAAGAAGGCGTACGGAGTGTTAACTTTTATTGGTAGAGGGATTGAGTTTCGGAGCCATGAGGTCATGTTGCAGCTGTACAAAACTCTGGTGCGGCTGCACTTGGAGTATTGCGGACAGTTCTGGTCGCCGCATTATAGGAAGGATGTGGAAGCATTGGAAAGGATGCAGAGGAGATTTACCAGGATGTTGCCTGGTATGGTGGGAAGGTCTTATGAGGAAAGGCTGAGTGACTTGAGGCTGTTTTCGTTAGAGAGAAGGTTAAGAGGTGACTTAATAGAGGCATACAAGATGATCAGAGGATTAGATCGGGTGGACAGTGAGAGCCTTTTTCCTCGGATGGTGATGGCTAGCACAAGGGGACATAGCTTTAAATTGAAGGGTGATAGATATAGGACAGATGTCAGAGGCAGGTTCTTTACTCAGAGAGTAGTAAGGGCATGGAATGCCCTGCCTGCAACAGTAGTGGACTCGTCAACATTAAGGACATTTAAATGGTCATTGGATAAACATATGGATGATATTGGAATAGTGTAGGTTCGATGGGCTTTAGATTGGTTTCACAGGTCGGTGCAACATTGAGGGCCGAAGGGCCTGTACTGCGCTGTAATGTTCTACGTTTGTAACACTACATTCTGCACTCTCTCGTTTCCTTCTCTATGAATGGTATGTTTGTATAGCGTGCAAGAAACAATACTCTTCACTGTATATTAATACATGTGACAATAATAAATCTAAATCAAATTCAAATCAAACCTCAAGGGCTGTGTAAAACCCACTGGTCCTACAATCTTCCAACAAAAACTTTCAATCCCTCACAGTGGGAAGCAGCTCAATCTAACCTCATTATTGTAGATACTGCTTGATGAAAAAAACCCAAAGCAAGTCTAGTTTGCCTCTACCATCCGGGAAGTCTCGGGGTACAATAACAGTGGAGATATTGACTAATCATAGTAAGTAATATTTCTCAATGAATCTACCACAGAGGCAGACATGATGTGAGGAAAACCACCAGTGGAGGAGAACTTTGGGAATCATAGACCCAAATTCACCCACTTCATGTCTAATGCATCGCACCCCAAAATCTTGCTAGAAATCTAAATTTAAATGTATTAATACTGTTCCCACCATCACCATAGTGAACCTGGTCCACGGACTGACCACTCACTGAAATACTGTTTGCCATTAAGTTTCCAATCCCCAACGTCAGCCCCTCAGAGGTGCTCTGGTCTGGACTGTCAAGATCTAGGTTTGCTCAGGACTTTCAAATCCAAAAACAGCAATCATCTCATCTCTCACCCATCCCTCTGCCAACGAGATCACACCCATAAACACACCGTCTTCCAACAGTGGGGGGGCTTGTGAAAAAAGAAAACTATTTTACACCCTCTTCTCTTCCTGTGACAGATATTTCAAAAGGAAGCATTATGGGTGAAACCTGTCTGTTCTGTGACTAGTTCACCCAGGGACACTCCAGGACAATTCCTTTCAGATTTGGATGCAAGGAATATTTCTGGAAAGCTGGACAATCAATAAGATGTCCCAGTGATTTGCGGTTTGAAACATTCAGATTGAATCAAGTGTAAGGTTCCAGTCATTGCTAATATTGAATAGAATATTTGTAATGAGGCAGATATGAGAGGGTCAACTTCAACTGTGAGCAGAGCAGCACTAGGGCTCAGAGGGTTAAAGACCAGGGCAAGTTAAACGTCGCTTACAAGAGCGAGATTGATTCCGGCCTCGGGTGACTGTGTGGAGTTTGCACGTTCTCCCCATGTCTGCATGGGTTTCCTCCGGGTGTTCCGGTTTTCTCCCACAGTCCAAAGATGTGCAGGTTAGGTGGATTGGCCATGCTAAATTGCCCCTTAGTGTCCCAAAATGTGTAGGTTAGTGTGTGTGTGTGTGTGTGTGTGTGTGTGTGTGGGTGGGTGGAGAAAGAGAGCTGGGTAAGATGTGTCGGTGCAGACTCGATGGGCCAAATGGCCCTCTTCTGCACTGTAGGGATTCTACAATTCTATGACATCGAGCTGTAACGTTAACCATTTCTTTCTCCACTAATATGGCCAAATCAGAGTATTCCCAGCATCTTCTGTTGATTCTCTTCTGAACAAGGGGATATAATCTTCGAGTTAGATCACTGGGGAGTGAGATCAGCAGGCACTCCTTCACACACAGTAGACATGTGCATGCCTGTACATGCAAGCTTGTACAGCGAGATGCCAAATGTTTTTAGTAAAAATCTGCAATCATCCTGCTGCAAAGGTCAGGAATGCAGAGGCATAACTGAAGCCTTCAAGATTGAGATCATTAGATTCTCGCTGAGCATGGTTAGAGGGAAATGGAGCCAAGTAGAAATCAGCAATGATCCATTCCAGTGTCAGACCAAGCTGGCCTTCTGTTCCTACGACAGATATTTAAAGGCGACACATAAATGGGTTCAAACAGAGTCAATTTAGTTCATAACTGACTTGGAACACACTCCAGGACAAGTCCTTTAGACTACAGACTCCCAGACCAAAGACACATCTTCCTAATCTCCTACAGCACCAGGATACAGGTTAAAACAGGATGCCCCACAATGAGCAGGATCTGTTGCAAAGCAGATAGCTCAGTCACCCATGGGGGCTGCTCCATTGTACAGAACAGTCTGGCTGAAGAGCTGGACTTCAGATAAAAGATGGGAATGGTTGTAGAGCTCCACAGGGCTGACTTTCAGATGAAACATTAAACCAAGACTCCATCTGTCCTGTAAGCTGGATGTTGAAGATTCCTGGCACTATTTGAAGAGAAACTTTTCGATGGTCAGTTTTTATCCCTCAATCAACATCATTAAAAGAGCTGATTATCACCGTTATGTTGCTTTTTTGGGGATTTACTGTGTGAAAACGGCTGCTACTTTTCCTACATTCTGACAGTAACTGCTTCAAAAGTACTTCATTGGCTGTAAAGTGCTTTGGCACAGAGAAAGGCACTATACCAATGCAAATCTTTGATAAACTGCACCTATAGGAATTGCAAGTCCTTGAGGGAGGGGAAAACTCTCAGCATTTCGACTAGAACCATCGACATATCCTAACAGCTGGAGTATTCACAGCCCACACAGCTTTGGAAGAGGAAGTGGCTCGGACTGTTGGAATGCATATTTGGACAGTGATGATAAATAGGCAGTCTCTTTTTCCAAAGTCTTCTCACAGGCAGTTGCTGACTCACTCCCATCTTACTGAGATTTCCACCCAGATCCCAGACTCGTACCAAGCTCTGTACAAATACTCAGCAGCAACATCCCAAATCCACTTTCAGCCAGGGTTGAGAGTTTGATCAGCCCCAGGGACTAGTCTCTGGAAAGTCAACTGATCCACAATAAGCATGTTGTTAACTCTTACATGAATTCAAGCTCAAACATTACTTCAACAGACTGAGCTTTATTTTAGAATCCAAATTTAACCATTAACCATGGTGAGATTTGAACCTGGAGCCTGTTACAACGGCCATGAAGGACACGGGGATCATCGATAGACCTCCCCGTGAGCTTTGTGGAGTATGACCTTCCTTACTGAGCAAGCGGAGGCTTGCCCAATGAGAAGTGGACAGCGGGAGCATATAAATCTGCGACTGAATGCGGAGCGGTGTTGTAGGTCCTGAGGTGTAGACTGTCTCATTGTAAGCTGCGGGTGCGGTCCTTCTCCTGGTACACAATGAAGGGTCATTGGTGACAGGAAACTGGCGTTTGGCTGAATTATTACAGAATCCCAGAGCATTACTCTGGGTTTGTGGGTTACCAGTTCAGTGGTCTATACCACTCGGCCACAGGGGGAAGCCAAGCAAACTGAGCAACATGAAGATGATTGCCAGGTTACACTTGACCATAAAGATCACAGACTTAGTGAGTTAGATCTGGACCTGGTTCAGAGGACAGGTATTGTCCCAAACTGAGATTTGACTCCTACAACCTTTACATTGCAGTTCCTGTTGGAATCATTGTGGGTCAATCCAACTGGACATCTGACCGAGGCCTAAACAACAGGCTTTCATGCCAGCTGAATTTTAACCCAAATTTTAAGTCCTCTGCTTACAAATACTAGGCGTGCACCCATGCACAGATCCAAGGGGAAAGCACACACGGCACCCACAAACCTGGCATTTCAGGGAGTGCAACTGAACAATTGTGGGGGCAGATCCAGTACAGAGTGGTAGGAGTGTGAGGGGAAGGGCATTACATGGTGTCGTCAACAGCCCAGTACAACCAACACTGACACTATTTCAGAATCTTTGACTAACTATTGGTCACTTATGGCGCACAAAGCAATGGAAAGATTCCTTTCCCCAAAGGTTCAATATGGGTGGGCTGAATTCTGTTTAAAAAGAGAATGTATATACAAGCATCTGGCCCTTCTCCTCCGAGTGATAACCCCCTCAATATTCTCCTCCTTCATTAACCTTAAGAACTGCACAACTAAATTCCACTGCAGACCTGGGAGATGTCTCAGACAATTCAGCTTAACAGATCAAATGATGCAGCCTCCTCTATACAAAATGTCTACCAACTGTTACATTTTCATTAACCTTTTTTCCTTAGATGTGGTGGGCAGTTTGGAGGGGAGGGGGTTCAGAAGCATGGACTTGTTTGAGCTGTCCCCCTTCACTTTGTAATGTGGAGATTACAAATGCCTCAGTGCAGATACTCTCCTTGCTCCCTCACTACATAGTTAGGAAGGAAGTCCCATTGTTCAAAACAGGAAAAGTCTCATTGACTGGCCTTCTAAACCATCCACACCCAAATACTAATTCAACCAGAATGCGAAAACAGTACAAGAATTCGAAGGAGTAACTAGTGTCACTTGCCATGAGGTCTGCTACGTTAGAACAGAACTGATACAATCCTGGCCCTCAGGGTTTGGATAAGGGAAGTGTTACCAGGGGGCAAGCTTTCCTCCCAGGGTTGGAATGAGAGGCTAAGACAGAAAAGGCATAGACACAATATCAGAGTCTGGGTAAATATGGACCAGACATCTGGGTACGTACAGCTTCAGTGGAGAGCATGCTTACCGCAATCAGGAGTCAGAGACTTGAGCACATTATCCGGGACCAAGGGAGCGCTACACTTTCAGAGGTACCATCTTTCAGATGTGATGTTCAACTGCGATCCCAGGGGGACGTTTGAAGGGCCTCAGGGAATTCTCCCTGGTGTCCTGTTCAATATCTATCCTTCAACAAACATCACTAAAACAGACGACCTGCTCGTGATCACATTGTTGTCGGTGCAAAAATTAGTTGTTACATTTGAATTAGGTCCACTTTGAAAAGTACTTAATTGTCTGTAAAGAGCTGTTTGGGACATTGTGAAAACCCCCAACCACAACTCCCAGCAACATGAAGCTGAAAGCTGGACAGGTCCAGGGAAGGAGGGGCAAGTACAATAAAACAGTCAGTGTCACCACAGTCAGTGTCCACCCTTATAGTCCAGAAATTGGTACAAATTGTAAATGCACTTCTCAATTGAAGACAACTTATAATGCACGTGCTGAACCCAGCGTAAGCTGCCACAGAGACTGCATCGCTGCATTCCAGAGCTCGAGAGCAGGTGGGTCACTTCAACCCCAGGAAAAACTAACCTGAGGTATCCAAGTCAGAGTCAAAAACACGAGACCAGAAAGCTGGGAGGTTCCAAGGTTAGGGAGTAAGGAAGTGGGCCAGTGGTTACTTCAGTCCATCCGGCTGGGCTGCTTTTAACCAGCGCTCCAGCCAGAAAGACAATGTCAAAGCACCAACTCCCACCACTACAGTTAGTGCACACAGGCTTTCCTAGAGCTTTATCATCCAGACTTTAATAAACTACTAATGTGAAGATGACAGAAACTGCACTTACACTCTAATACAATTCCCAGCTCATGGAGTATTCAGTGTTTAAATAAAGGAAACCTGACATCCAATCAGGGTGTAAAGTCCCACAGTAACATGACATTGACCAGATAATCTGTTTGTTAGTAGAGATCTCATTGTTAGCTAGGATACTGAGAGAACACCCATGCTCTTCAAATCAAGGAATGTTAACAGCACAAAAAGGAAACTGTTCGGCCCATCGAGTCCTGCTGGCTAAGAGCAACACCCAGTCCCACTTTCCCAGTGTCCCTGAAAATTTCTCTTCACATAATTATCCAATTTTTCTCCAAAAACCACAAGTGATGTTGCAACCCTCCCTCCCCCTCAACACTCTCAGTCCTTCCCAGACACTAACCACTCCCCCACATGCTCAGACACTAATCCTCCCTCCTCCCCCCCCCACACTCTCAAACACACACTCCAGCCAGTCCGATCTAGACACTAAACAACACCCCCCTGCATGCACTGACAGTCTCAGACACTAACCCACACTCGAGAGAGTCCGTTCCAAACACTAAACCGCCCCCCCCCCCCCCGCCAAACCCTCACACTCAGATAATCCATCCCAAACACTAACACCCCTCTCCACACTCGGACAGTCTCGGACACTAATCCCCCCCCTCACACTCTCACCAGAGTCCGTCCCAGACACTAACCTGCACCCTCCCCCCACACACACTCAGATAGTCCGTCCCAGACACTAACCACTCACGTTAGATACAGCTTTCATGTTGCCTCCTGTTCTTTCAAAAGTCGATCTCTTCTGGTTCTTAACCCTTCCGCCAATGGGAACTTTTTCTCCGTATACGCTGCCAGACCCCTCATGAGTTTTCAGATACATGCTATATGGTATTAAGTGCCCATGTGACAGAGGGACGGTTTAATAACTCACTCAAAAAGCAGCAGCAGCTCTGACGGGCTATCCATCCACATCACCAACTTGTGCAGTGATAGTAGCCCACCCCTCAGCATCCCCAGGATCTGACCCTAGTAAACCACTCCCCACCCTGTGACTCCTCCAGCACCCAGCAATCCCCCCTACCCCAGCATCCAGCAAGCCCCCCCCCCCCCACCCCCCCAGTAAGCTCTCCCCCAGCTGGGGATGGGAAGGTGCTTGGACGCAATTAATGTAGTGGGAGTTCAACCATGTGGGGAGTGCAGCACAGTAAACAAACCTGTTAAGATTTCTTGTGGATTTCCACTAGCAACCTTCCTCCAGTCTGCAAAGCACTTGTTTCCCATTTCTGTCACTCAGCCAAACCCATACCTACGTTGTTACTACCCTAACCCTACATTCCATGAGCTATAACTTTTCTCACAAGAATGTCACGTGGCACTGTATCAAATACCTTTTGGAAATCCATGTACACCACATCAACAGCATTGCCCTCATCGACCCTTTCTGCTACCTCGTCAAAAAATTCAAGTTAGTTAGTTAAACATGATTTGACCTTAAATCCTTAGTTTCCCTAATTAATCTGCATTTGTCCAAAATTATAGTGGTTAATACTGCTGGCTCTCAGCACCAGGGACCCGGGTTCATTTCTGGCCTTCGGTGACTGTGTGGAGTTCTGTCCATGTCTGCACGGGTTTCCTCCGGGTGCTCTGGTTTACTCCCACAATAAGAGTTTTAACAACACCAGGTTAAAGTCCAACAGATTTATTTGGTAGCAAATACCATAAGCTTTACCAGGTATTTGCTACCAAATAAATCTGTTGGACTTTAACCTGGTGTTGTGAGACTTCTTACTGTGTTTACCCCAGTCCAACGCCGGCATCTCCACATCATATCTACTCTCAAACAGGGCATACAGAGACACAAAATCAAGTTACAAAATACTGATCGGAATGCGAATCTTTACAGCTGATCAGGTCTTAAAGATACAGACAATGTGAGTGGAGGGAGCATTAGGCACAGGTTAAAGAAATGTGTATTATCTCCAGGCAGGACAGCCAGTGAGATTCTGCAAGTCCAGGAGGCAAGCTGTGGGGGTTACCGATAGTGTGACATGAACCCAAGATCCCGGTTTAGGCTGTCCTCATGTGTGCGGAACTTGGCTACCAGTTTCTGCTCAGCAACTCTGCGCTGTTGTGTGTCGTGAAGGCCGCCTTGGAGAACGCTTACCCGAAGATCAGAGGCTGAATGCCCGTGACCGCTGAAGTGCTCCCCCACAGGAAGAGAACAGTCTTGCCTGGTGATTGTCGAGCGGTGTTCATTCATCCGTTGTCGTAGCGTCTGCATGGTTTCCCCAATGTACCATGCCTCGGGACATCCTTTCCTGCAGCGTATCAGGTAGACAACGTTGGCCGAGTTGCAAGAGTACGTACCGTGTACCTGGTAGATGGTGTTCTCACGTGAGAACACCATCTACCAGGTACACGGTACGTACTCTTGCAACTCGGCCAACGTTGTCTACCTGATACGCTGCAGGAAAGGATGTCCCGAGGCATGGTACATTGGGGAAACCATGCAGACGCTACGACAACGGATGAATGAACACCACTCGACAATCACCAGGCAAGACTGTTCTCTTCCTGTGGGGGAGCACTTCTGCGGTCACGGGCATTCAGCCTCTGATCTTCGGGTAAGCGTTCTCCAAGGCGGCCTTCACGACACACAACAGCGCAGAGTTGCTGAGCAGAAACTGGTAGCCAAGTTCCACACACATGAGGACAACCGGGATCTTGGGTTCATGTCACACTATCGGTAACCCCCACAGCTTGCCTCCTGGACTTGCAGAATCTCACTGGCTGTCCTGCCTGGAGATAATACACATTTCTTTAACCTGTGCCTAATGCTCCCTCCACTCACATTGTCTGTATCTTTAAGACCTGATCAGCTGTAAAGATTCGCATTCTGATCAGTATTCTGTAACTTGATTTTGTGTCTCTGTATGCCCTGTTTGAGAGCAGATATCCACTCCATCTGACGAAGGAGCAGTGCTCCGAAAGCTAATGACATTTGCTATCAAATAAACCTGTTGGACTTTAACCTGGTGTTGTTAAAACTCTTACTGTGCTTACCCCAGTCCAACGCCGGCATCTCCACATCATTAGTCCCACAATCCAAAGATGTGCAGGTTAAATACATTGGGCATGGTGAATGCATGGGGTTACGGGGATAGGGCAGGGGTGGGCCTGGGATAAGATGCTCTTTCAAAGAGTCGGTGCAGACTCGATGGGCCAAATGGCCTCCTTCTACACACTAGGGATTCTATGGGTCCCCACCACCAAGATTATATGACTGATCTGCAGCTGCTGGGCATATCTTTGCACCCTTTTTTGAACACGGATGTAACGTTTGCAATTCTCCAGTCCCAAGGAATCTGAAAAATTATGACCAGTGCCCCGTTGCAATTTCCACATAATTCTTTCAGTATCTCATGTACAGGCAGCCTATGCAATACCACCTCATCAATTCTAAATCCTTCAAGTGTCTAGTTACTTCCCCTCTCATCATGGTCTGAACAGCATATTCTTCCTCAACAAAGACAGATGCAAAGTATTTATTTACTACCTCAGACAAGCCCCTGCCTTAATCCCCTTTGTGACCCTAAATCTTAGTCTTCCAGAGGCTTATAAGATTCCTATTTACATTAGCTGCCAATATCTTCTCATACTCTTTTTTTGCGTCTCTTATCTGCTTTTTCACTTCTCTGAACCCAGCCTGATTCTCAACTGTATTGAGCAGCTGTCATAATCACATTTTGTCTGCTTCATCTTAATCTCTCTCGTCATCCAGGGAGCTCTGGATTTGTTTACCCTATTCCCTTCATGGGAACATATCTTGAACATCTCCTCTGTGAAGGCAGCCTATTGTTTCGCTATGGTTTTATCCGCTAATCTTTGATTCTACTTTATCTGGGCCAGATCCATTCTTACTCCATTGAAATTGGCTGTCCTCCAGTTAATGATTCTAAATCTCGATTGTTCCTTGTCCTTTTCCATAACCAACCTAAACCTTACGATCACGTGATCCACTTGGCCCACCTCATCCCCAAGAACCAGATCTGGCAGAGTCTCAATAAACTAGAAACATTCTGCTTTAAAAGATTTTCCTGAACACAGTCTAGGAATTCTTGCCCCTCACTGCCCTTCGCAATCTATATTCAGATAATTAAAGTCCCCCATTATAACTACTTTATTATTCTTGCACTTTTCTGTAACTTCCTTGTAAATCTGTTCCTCTGCATCCTTTCCCCATAGACTACACCGAGCAATGTAAATGCGTCTTTTATGTTCTTTAGCTCTAGCCAAATAGATTCTATCCTTGGCCTCTCTGGAACATCCTCTCTCCCCAGCACTACAATGCTCCTCTATCACATTTCCTTCCTATCTTCCCTGAACATCTGTATCCAGGAATATTCAGCACCCAATTTTCATTCTGCCAGTTATCACCACATCATATTTCGATGTGGCACTCTGTGGCTGCAACTTACCAGTCCTGTTCATCACACTCTGCACACTCACATACATGCAGTGTAACCCTGATTTAGACTATTACTTTCACTCTTCTGCTGAACCGATCTAATACTTTAATATTTCCTACTCATCTGTCTCGCCTGCTATTTCTCTCAGACTGGTAGTTTTCTCTGGGGGGGGTGGGGGTGTCCAGGCTGGCCATACTCCTTTCCTGATTCAGATTTTGCTGAAAAGACAATGATGTTGCTGAAGTTTCTGGTCTTGCAGGAACTGAGTGCTGTTCAATAGGGTGGTGGCCACAGACACAATAGCAGCCTTCAAAAAGGAATTGGATAAATACTGCAAAAGTCCCAGGGATATTATAGAATCCCTACAGTGCAGAAGGAGGCCATTAAGCCCATCAATTCTGCATTGACTCTCCAACAGAGCATCCTACCCCATACTCACATATTTATCCTGTTAATTCCACTAATCTATACATCTTGGAACACCAAGGTACAATTTAGCATGGTCAGTTAACCTAATCTGCACATCATTGGACTGGGAGGAAACCAGAGCACCCAGAGGAGCGACACACAGTGCGCGGGGGGAGAACGGGCAGACGGCACACAGTCACCCAAGGCCAGAATTGAATCTGGGTCCCTGGCACTGTGAGGCAGCAGTGCTAACCACTGTGCCACTCCCTATAGAGATATATAGGGATTTTTGGGGTTGGACAGAGAGAGGACATGTCCTCTTTTCTTCATGCTCTGCCACTTTTCTTTCGGCTCACATTCAACCCTTGTTGCCCCCTGTGATGCCTTGCCTTTATCTTGTGGACTAAAGAACTGCTGAAGACTCAATGAGCTGCACTATTCTATCTATCTATAGTGGATTCTATGAGATCATTGTACATTGCTACATGATCCACCAACTGTCCTGTGACCCCAATTCAGTCAGCTCTTTCAAAATGAAATACAAATTGCACTTAGTGACATTTTTAAGATATAAAAAACATTCTAAAACTGTTCACAGAAACCTAATTGAATAAATGTTGACCAAATCAAGGAAGATGATATTTGGAAGGGTGATGGTGGCACAGTGGTTTGCACTGCTCCCTCACGGCGCCAAGGATCAGGCCTTGGGTCACTGTGTATGTGGAGTTTGCACGTTCTCCCCGTGTCTGCGTGGGTTTCCTCCAAGTGCTCTGGTTTCCTCCTACAGTCCAAAGACGTGGTTGATTGGACATGCTAAATTATCCCTTAGTGTCCCATGATGTGTAGGTGAGGGGAATTACCAAAGTAAATGTGTGGTTACAGGATAGTGCCTGGGTGGATTGTTGTCTGTGCAGACTCAATGGGCCGAATGGCCTCCTTCTGCACTGTAGGGATTCTATGATTCTATGACTAACAACAGGATTAAAGAGATGAGATTTTAGGAGAATCTTAAGGGAAGAGACAGGCGCAGAGGGATTAAGCAAGAGAACGTTGGAAGAATGTAGAGTTTTCAGAGGTTTGCAGGATGGGAGGAGATTGCAGGGTGAAACCATGGAGGGACCGCATCACAAGGATGAGAGGGCAGCTAAAAAAATTAAATGTGGGGAGTACATGGATGATGGTTGTTCAAAAATAACTCAAAGTCTTAGAAATCTTAGAAACCCTACAGCACAGAAGAGGCCATTCGGCCCATCGAGTCTGCACCGACCACAATCCCGCCCAGGCCCTACCCCCATGTCCCTACATATTTACCCACTAATCCCTCTAACCTACACATCACAGGACACCAAGGGCAATTTTAGCATGGCCAATCAACCTAACCCGCACATCTTTGGACTCTGGGAGGAAACCAGAGCACCCAGAGGAAACCCACGCAGACACGAGGAGAATGTGCAAACTCCGCACAGACAGTGACCCAAGCCGGGATTCAAACCCAGGTCCCTGGAGCTGTGAAGCAGCAGTGCTAACCACTGTGCTACCGTGCCGCCCGTAAAAGTCTGCCAATTTTAAAAGGATTATGAAGTCATGATGATGATAACTCATTGTCAAAGAGAAAGAGTATTCAAACAGGAAGGGCTACATTAAACACTGGCACAATTAGATCACTAGGACAGTGTTCGAATACACTTAGAGACTTTCTGAGCAAAAGAGAGACAGACAGTTAGACTGATACTCTATCAAATGAGCAGGAGGTCTAACGTCTGACACATCAGACAGGATGTGGAGATGCCGGCGTTGGACCCTGATGGGCACAGTAAGAAGTCTCACAACACTAGGTTAAAGTCCAACAGGTTTATTTGTAATCACGAGCTTTCATCAGGTGATGAAGGAGCAGCACTCCGAAAGCTCGTGCTACCAAATAAACCTGTTGGACTTTAACCTGGTGTTGTGAGCCACAAGAGCTGATTCCAGAAGATAAATGAATATAGAATCCTTTCATCCTTCTATTCTCACCAGGGTTTAAAAGGATTTGTTGTAAGCAGAACCATTAAAACATTCACACTGACAAACACAGGCAGAGGTTGGACTTTACCAGGAAATATTCAGCTCCAGGTGCCGAATTCCAGAGTTTAGTATGGAGTCAGGAACACACAGGAACCAGAATTGGAGCAGTGCAGAGTTCAGAGGATTGTAGAGCTTGAGAAGATTCCAGTCACAAGGAGAATTGATGCCAACACTTCACTTTTCAGGAGTGCACTCACTTCAAGCACCGAATGAAATCACTAAGGTGATTGAAGCTTTGAAATGGAATGTAGGTGCTTGTGCTTTAACAGCAACTTCCCATATGTGGAACATCATCAATCTCAGTGGCTGGTATCCACAGCCCAAACCATTGCAACAGTGCACCAGAACCCACTAACTCAAAACAGCTCAACTTCAGACAGCTTCTACTATACAATAACTGGTACCAAGTGAAGGGGTGGCAATGCCACCTCAACCATTTACAGGAATTTTGTTGGGATTAAATTCCAATCAGGCAGTCTGTTGGCTGCAATTGGGGCTCCCAGTTCCTGCAGGGGGAAATCTCCTGCCTCAGGGCTCGTCAGAGATAGGAAGCTCTCCAATACTGGCACTGCCAGCGAGCGAGGGGGCACTGTTCATACTGTAGTAGGCCACAGGAGATGGGTCATCACAGGAGCCTCAGCACGTGGGTAAGTGGGGCAGGATCTGTGGTGCCAATCAGGCAGGGCCCAATGAGGAGGGGGTTGGTGTGCAGTGCAAAAGACACGAGGGTGTGAAGGGGCAACCTTCGCCATCGGCAAGTCCTTCTGTTGGGCACTGGGTGTCTCAGCAGCAGGGGACTTGCAGGGTCAGGAGACACCAGGCTCAGGCAAGTCTACCATATTAGAAACTGTTGTCAATGGTAAGGGATGTAGTAACAAGAGAACACTGATTCAAAATAATTATCAAAAGAACAAAAGAAATGGTCACAGGAGAGGAGGCCACCATTTGGTCCATCAAATCGCTGCCAGCTTTCCGTAAAAACAACCCGACTAGCTCACTTTTCAGCAAACCAGAGGGGAGATGAGGAGAATGTGTTTCACGTAATGAGTTGTAATCTGCAATGTCTGTCTGAAAGAGGACGAAGAAAAGTGGATAACATACTTTAAAAAGGAAAGGTCTGCAAGAGTAGAAGCTACCCAAGAATGTGCTTCTGTGTTCGATGATCTGATGATCCTAAGTGACCCAACCTCAAGCAGGACAATTATTGCACCATTTAGAATAAAGTCCTTTTAAAGCAGCCCAGACTCACTCTGATTCAATTAGTCAGAGGAAAGTGAGTCACAGATGTGTCTACCAAAAGCAGCCATATATCAGAAGGCTTACCCTAATATGGGGAAACAGAAATCCCAGATGATTCCCTCCTGGACACAAGGCACTATCCGTTGTTTCAGCTGTGGCTCAGTGGGCAACACCTTCACCTGAGTTGTGGATTCAGGAGCCACTCCAGAGCGCTGGGCATCCGCACAGAGCAGTCCTGAGGAAGTGCTGCACCATCACAGGTGAGACTTCAGGTTCTGCATGAAAATTTCCTGCTACTATTTTGATTTGAACAAGAGTGGGGGCCCTGGTATCCTGACCCACATATATCTCTCAATTGACATCACTAATTAATCTGATCATTATCTCATTGCTGTTTGAGAGACTTTGCTGTGTGCAAATTGGCTCCTGCACTTCCTACTTTATAACTGACTACACTTTAACTGGTTGCAATTGCCTTGGCTCGTTTTGAGGTTGCAATAGGCGCTATGCAAATACAGATATTTCTTTCTTTTGTTGTAGAGCTACCTCACAGCCAGTTACTAACACACTCCTGGTGGACTGACACTACATTGTTTTGGAGATACATTAAACACAGGACAGACCCATGGAAAACTGCAAGTGCATTATACACAAACCAGACACGTACAACCAAAATATTTCAAGTATTCCCACTGCTTTGGGTAGACTGCTCACAACCTCATGTTACATTTGACCCCGAGATGAACCCTTGGCCACATAGCTGTACCATCACAAACTGCTCATTTTGACTTAGTAACATCATACAAAAGTACAAATTAGGAGCAGCAATAGGCCATTTGCTCCCTCAGGCCTGCCCTGCCATTTGATAAGATCATAGCTGATGGAATTGTGGCCCCTACTTTCCTATCTTTCACCCCCATACCCTTTGACTCCCTTATCAATCAAAAATAAGTATATTCAATGACCCAGCCCCCACTGCTCTCAAGAGAAAAAAAGCACAGACTAACAAAACAGAAAAAATTCTCATTTCCATCCTTTATTTTTAAAATTGTCTCCTCATTCTAGTCTCTCCAAGGGGAAATGTTCTCCCAGCATCCCTCGTCAAGTCCTCTTATATTTCAATAAGATCATCTCCTCTCACTCTTCAAAACTCCAATGCATAGAGAATTCCTACTGTACAGGAGGCCACCATTCGGCCCATCAAGCCTGCACTGACAACAATCCCACCCTATCCCTGTAACCCCACATATATGAACTCTGCTGATCCCCCTGACACTAAGGGGCAATTTAACATGGCCAATGCACCTAACCCATACATATTTGCACTGTGGGAGGAAACGGGAGCACCCGAAGGAAGCCCACGCAAACACAGGGAGAATGTGCAGACTCCGCACAGACAGTGACCCAAGTCGGGAATTGAACCAGGGTCCCTGGCACTGTGAGGCAGCAGTGCTAACCACTGTGCCGCACTGCAAGCCTAGCCTGCCCAACCTTTCCTCACAAGATAATTCCTTCATCCCAAGAATCAGTGGAGTGAACCTTCTCTGAACTTCTTCCAATGCAATTATATCGTTTCTTAAATAAGGAGACCGAAACTATACACAGTACTCTAGATGTGGTCTCGATAACATCCCAGACAATTGTAGCAAAACCTCCCCTATTTTATATTCCATTCCTCCTTGCAATAAAGATTTGCCTTCCTAATCACTTGCTGTATCTGCATACTAACTCCCTGTGATTCGTGTACCAGGACACCCAGATCCCTCTGCACCTCAAGAGTTCTGCAATCTCCTTGCATTTAGAGAATATGCTTTTTTAAAATTCTTCCTGCCAAAGTGGACAAATTCACATTTTCCTCCATCTGCCAAAGTTTAACCACTCACTTAACCTATATTGCTTTGCAGACTCATTTCCTCTTCACAACTTACTCACCTATCTTTGTGTCATCAGTCCCCTTCATTTAAGTCATCGATTTAGATTGTAAAGTTGTTGCCCAGGCAATAACTGATCCATGGCACTGCCCATGATACATCTTGCCAACCCGAAAATGAGCCACTTTCTCTTTCCTGTTAGCTAATCAATCCTTTATCCACAGTAATATGTTATCTCCTGCGGCATAAACTCTTAATTTTGTCCAGTCACCTTTGATGTGCTATTTTTGTCAAATGTCTTCTGGAATTCCCAGAACGCCACATCTATAAGTTCCCCTTTGTCCAATTTATTTGTTACTTCTATAAGTTGGTCTTCTACTTTGCCCCAGTCTCAGCTCATCTGTTATTAAACCCTCATTTGTGTCTTTGTTACCTCGACTTGACTCTTCCAACACACTCCTTGCTGATCTGCGATATTCTAAACTCTGGTACGGTAGCACAGTGGTTAGCACTGCTGCTTCACAGCTCCAGGGACCTGGGTTCGATTCCCGGCTTGGGTCACTGTCTGTGTGGAGTTTGCACATTCTCCTCGTGTCTGTGTGGGTTTCCTCCGGGTGCTCCGGTTTCCTCCCACAGTCCAAAGATGTGCGGGTTAGGTTGATTGGCCATGCTAAAAATTGCCCTTAGTGTCCTGAGATGCGTAGGTTAGAGGGATTAGTGGGTAAATATGTAGGGATATGGGGGTAGGGTCTGGGTGGGATTGTGGTCGGTGTAGACTCGATGGGCCGAATGGCCTCTTTCTGTACTGTAGGGTTTCTATGATTCTACTTAATCCTTTCAGAATCTCAAGGACCACCTTTGCTTTTCCAGAGAAATGAACCCCAATTATAAAGGACATCATTTCTATTCTGGGATCACCGACCCACCACCCTCCCCCCTGGGAAATGATTCTGTTTTGCACCTTATCCAACGTCTCCATATACCCTTTGGAGGCCATAATACCACACGAGACTTCAAGCTTGGACTAACTAGGGGTCTATTCAAGCTTAACATAACTTTTCCATTTCCAACGCCTCTACTTTCTCAGGAGACTAAAGAAATTTGGCAAGTCTGCTACAACTCTCACTAACTTTTACAGATGCACCATAGAAAGCATTCTTTCCAATTGTATCACAGCTTGGTATGGCTCCTGCTCTGTCCAAGACCGCAATAAATTACAAAGGGTTGTGAACACAACCCAGTTCATCACTCAAACCAGTTTCTCATCCATTGACTCTGTCTACACTTCCCACTGCCAGCATAATCAAGGACTCCACGCACCCCGGACATTCTCTCTTCCACCTTATTCCATCGGGAAAAAGATACAAAAGTCTGAGGACACGTCCCAACGGACCCAAGAACAGCTTCTTCCCTTTTGAATGGACCTACCTCGCATTATGTTGATCTTTCTCTACACCCTAGCTATGACTGTAACACTACATTCTGCACTCTCTCCTTTCCTTCTCTATGAATGGTATGCTTTGTCTGTATAGTGCACAAGAAACAATACTTTTCACTGTATACCAATACATGTGACAATAATAAATTGAAATCAAATCAAATTCATTCAGCTACTTGTTTCCTGACCCATACATTAACATTAGGGGCTGAATTTTATGCTCTCTTGCTGTCAGAGGGGGCTGTAAATTCCTGCAATGGCCTTCCCATTCCTCTCCTGCCCACCCCAAACTTTTATTAAAATATATCTTTCACAGAATGTGGCCATTACTGGCTAGCCAAGCATTAACTTCCCCAATTGCCCTTGGGAAGGTAGTGAAGAACCAACTTCTTGAAGCACTGCAGTACATGTGGTGTAGGTACACCCACAGTGCTGTTAGGGAGGGGGTTCCAGGATGTTGACCTAGTGACTGCAAAGGAACAATGTTATAGTTCCAAGTCCAAGATGGTGAGTGACTTGAAAGGGAACTTGCAGCTGGTGGTGTTCCCATGTGTCTATTGCCCTTGTCCAATCGGGGTGGTAGAGGTCATGGGTTTGGCAGGTGACTGTCGAAGGAGCCTTGGAGGAAGTAAATGGTGAAGATGGTGGATGTGGTGCCAATCAAGCAGGTTGCTCTGTCCTAGATGGTGTCAAGATCCTTCAGTGTTGTTGGAGCTGCACTCATCCAGGCAAGTGGAGAGTATTCCATCATACTCCTGACTTGTGCCTTGTAGGCAGGTTTCGGGAATCAGGAGATATGTTACTCACCACAGGATTCCCAGCCTCTGACCTGCATTTGTAGCCAAGTATTTCTGTGGTAGGTCAGTTCAGTTCCTGGTCAGTGGTAACCCCAGGACGTTGATAGTGGTGGACTAAGTGAGGGTAATGGCACTGAATGTCAATGGAAGATGGCTGAACTCTCCCTTGTTAGAGATGGTCATTTGTTAACGTCTGTCACTTGTACGGCACAAATAGAAACATAGAAAAGAGGAGCAGGAGGCCATTCAGCCCTTTGAGGCTGCTCTACCATTCATTATTATAGCTGATCATCCAACTTATTAGCCTAATACCACCTGGCTCCCCCTCCTCCTCATCATATCCCTTGATCCCCTTTGCCTCAAGAGTGATATCTAACTCCTTCTTGAAAGCATACAATGTTTTGGCCTCAACTACTTTCTGTGGTAGCAAATTCCACAGGTTTACTATTCTCTGGGTGAAGACATTTCTCCTCATCTCTGTCCTAAAAGATTTGGAGATATTACATTTAGTTCCCTCATCTAAATCATTTATATACATTGGGAATAGCACTGATCCCTACTCACTGCCTCCCATTCGGAAAATTGACCAGTTTATTCCTACCTTGTTTCCCGTCTGCCAACCAGTTTTCTGTCCATCTCAATATACTACCCCCAATCCCACACACTTTAATTTTACATGCTAATCTCTTATGTGGGACTTTGTCATAAGCCTTTTGAAAGTCCAAATAAACCACACCCACTGGCTCCCCCTCATCAACTCTACAGTTACATTCTCAAAGAATTCCAGTAGATTTGTCAAGCTTATGTTATTTGCCACTTAGTCCAAGTCCGAACGTTAAACCCATCTGCAAATTTAAGCTGGGATGGGCGAGACCTAGGGCCAGCCCACCCACCCTCGCCCCAATTGAGGCTCTAAGTGGAAAATTAATAACCACTTCAGGGCAATTTCCCTTGAAGTTGGTGCGCGGAATTCAGGAGCAGGGTGAAAGCTTGGGCGCTGATTTGGGCACCCGCCACAATGTCTGCCCCCTGTGGTCTCTCTTTTAAAAAAAATTTATTTGTTCATGGTACATGGGCATCGCTGGCTGGGTCAGAATTGATTGCCCATCCCCGAAGGCAGTTACGAGTCAACCACATTGCTGTGGGTCTGGAGTCACATGCAGGCCAGACCAGATAAGGACAGATTTCCTTCCCTAAAGGATATTCGTGAACCAAATAGGTTTTTGCAACAATTAACAATGGTCATCATTAGACTTTTAATTCCAGATTTTCATTAAATTCAAATTTCACCATCTGCCACGGTGGGTTTCGAACCCAGGTCCCCCGGAGTATTACCTGGGTCTCTGGATTACCAGTTCAGTCACAATACCACTATGCCATTGCCTCCCCTCTCTGTCAAGACCCTCCAGCCCCCTCATGCCTCAGCTGCCTTCTGTGAGACTACCTGCTCTTACCTGGGCTGGGACTCTGAGGACTGCCTGTAGTCTGTCCTGACCACTACATTGCTGGCACTACAGAGTTGTTGGACAATCAGATTGGCTGACAGCTCTGAGGCAGGACTTCCTCCCGAGTGAGGGGCAGAATTCCCATCTCCAGACAATTAACTTTCCTGTTGAAATGGCTGCGGGGCAGCCAGTATTAACAAGGACACGTTCCCCACTGACTGCAGGAAACCTTGCCATATGAAAATTCCTGCCCCAGGTTAATGCAGTAGCACCTTATTAAAGGCTTTTTTGAACATCTAAATATATTATATCTATTGTATTCCCCTTCTCCACTGGTCTATTTCTATGCAAGGCCAGTCAAGCCTGACCATTCCCTTTTAAAATTTGGGTTGGCAACACCAATTATATGTTTTTAAATCCATTAAACCACCTCTAGTTATTATAAAAGATATCATACAGAACTCCCTGGACTCCTTCCATCTCCCTTTTTAAATACAGGAATCACATTAGTTGTTTGTTCTAACTTCTGACACTAATGTAAAATTGCAATAGCTATCTCTAACCTAATCTTTAATATACATGGATGCAATGCATCCACCTCTTTCTTATTTTAAGTTTGAAGAACTTTTTGATCCTTTTCCAAGTTCTGACATTGGAAAGTTGACAATATTTAAACTAAATTGAGACATTTCTCAGAATTCATTAAAGCTATTGTTTAAGGAAAAGTTGTTTATTAGTTGCGGTTCTCTTTCTACTCCTCCTCCCCATTCTAAAGCTGCATTCTCTCCCCCCACAATGAGATTTTCTCACTCTTTCTCTGCAAGTTGCGTCCTTATTCCCCCAGCCACACCCTGCCGCGGCGGCGCTAGGACTCGAGTCCACCCCGCCGTTGGCTCGGTGACCACCGCCCTGCTTTGTGAGAGCGGGACCATCAGGCACTCTCCTCCCCCGGGTCCCCGTGCCCGCCTCCCCCAGCGCTCTCACTGACTTTCTCCCGGAGTTGGCGCTCGGTGTCCAGCTCCCGCTGCAGCCCCTCGGCCCGCTCCTCCGCCTCATCCGCCTGTTGCTGCAGGCTCTGAATCTTCCGCCGCACTGACTCCAGCGAAGTGGCTCCGGCCATGGTGAGTGTAGAGGGTGTGGGACAAGCTGTTCTTTCACTCTGCCTCTCTGAGTGAGTAAGGGAGGGAGGGAGTGCCTCTGAGGGGAGGGTCCCCTCACTCACTTCACTCACTCTCCAATAGGAGCTGAGGGGTGGGGGCAGCCCCATTACAACGCAGGGAGGGGATTTCCAAACTAAAATATGGAACATTTGTCCTTATTTGGGAATGAGTGGAAAAAGGGGAAAAGTGTCAGACAAGCGGCAGGAAAGAGTTCAGCCCAGCGGAAAGTTTCAGCTTCTTATTACAATCCCAGCATTAGCTCTCTTCAATCTGTTTTCATCAGCATCTTCTGAAAATGTAGGTTAATTCTTTCTCATTTCTCCATCCAGCTGGAGCCCTCCCTCTGGCCTCAGTCTCCAGAGTGAATTGCCAGTGTGAGATCAAGCTCTCTGCTCCCCTCACTCACTCCAAGTCCCTCTTAACAACAGGCCCTTCCCTAACGCCCAGCTCTAAGAATTGTCATTAAACCTCCTGATAAAGGTGGAGCTAACTCTGACAATACCAGTTCGATTTCCAGCTTGGGTCGCTGTCTTTGCAAAGTTTGTACGTTCTTCCCGTGTCTGCGTGGGTTTCCTCCAGGTGCTCCCGTTTCCACAGCCTTAAAGATGTGCGGGTTAGGTGGATTGGCCATGATAAATTGTCCATTAGTGTCAGGGGATTAGCAGGGTAAATGTATGGGGTCACAGGGATACGGCCTGGGTGGGATTGTTGTCAGTGCAGGCCCGATAGGCCGAATGGCCTCCTTCTGCACTGTAGGGATTCTATGACTCTGTGGCACCATCTTCTCCCTGGGATCATGCCCAGCTGGACATTGAGCCACCATTTCCGAGTCTCTCACTGACCCCCAAACCTACACACCGTCCTGACGATGGTGGCCAGTGCTGGAAGCAACCAAACCCTGACACTGTCACAACATGAATCTGGTGACAGTGTCATGTTTGGGGAACCACTCTCCACATCATTGGGGGGGGGGGGGGGTATTAAAATAAAGCGAACTTTTGTTTCCCCATTGCAACCAGGTAAACAAATGAACACCGATCACTATTGGAGCTTCACTGAAGCAAGTGGACTAAGGGTCAAAAGTACCAGATCTAAAATCGTCTGGTAGCAGACAGTGGTCAGGGCAGATAAATAAAATCCAGTACAAAACCAGACATCTGGCCATTGTAATCCTGACTTGGAACAGTATTGGCCGTTCCTTCACTGTCACTGGGTCAAAATCCTGGAACTCTTCTAACAGCACAGTGGGTGTAGCTACATTGCTTGCATTGAAGAGGTTCGAGAAGATGACTCACCACTGTCTTCTCAAGGGCAATTAGGGATGGGCTACAAATGCTGGTCCAGCCAGTGTCACTCATATCCCAGGAATGAATAAAAGAACTCTTTCTCCTTCCCAAGATCTACAAATGGTGGATCCTTCACTTCAGCCTATCCTTGCCCTATAGAAAGTGAGTCTGGAGAATTGATAATTGAAAACGAGATGGCGGATGAATTGAGCAGGTATTTTGCATCAGTCTTCACTATAGAGGATATCAGTATCATCCCAGAAGCAGCTATAAACCAGGAAATGGAACGGACGGAGGAATCCTGGGAAAACTACAGTCATGATGTGGAGATGACGGCGCTGGACTGGGGTAAACACAGTAAGAAGTCTCACAACACCAGGATAAAGTCCAACAGGTTTATTTGGTAGCAAAAGCCACTAGCTTTCGGAGCACTGCTCCTTCGTCAGGTGAGTGGTATTTCAGTTCACAAACAGGGCATATATAGATACAAACTCAATTTACAAGATAATGGCTGGAATGCGAGTCTTTACAGGTAATCAAGTCGTAAAGGTACAGACAATTTGAGTGGAGAGACAGGTTAAAGAGATGTGTCTTATCTCCAGCTAGGACAGTTAGTGAGATTTTGCAAGTCCAGGCAAGCCGTGGGGGTTACAGATAGTGTGACATGACCCCAAGATCCCGGTTGAGGCCGTCCTCATCTGTGCGGAACTTGGCTATCAGTTTCTGCTCAGCGATTCTGCGTTGTGTGTCGTGAAGGCCGCCTTGGAGAACACTTGCCCGAGGATCAGAGGCTGAATGCCCGTGACTGCTGAAGTGTTCCCCAACAGGAAGAGAACACTCTTGCCTGGTGATTGTCGAGCGGTGTTCATTCATCCGTTGTCATAGCATCTACATGGTCTCCCCAATGTACCATGCCTCGGGACATCCTTTCCTGCAGCATATCAGGTAGATAACGTTGGCTGCGTTGCAAGAGTATGTACCGTGTACCTGGTGGATGGTATTCTCACGTGAGATGATGGCATCCGTGTCGGTGATCCAGCACGTCTTGCAGAGGTTGCTGTGGTAGTGTTGTCTGGTGTCATGGTCACTGATCTCCTGAAGGCTGGGTAGTCTGCTGCGGACAATGGTCTGTTTGAGGTTGTGCAGTTGTTTGAAGGCAAGAAGTGGGGGTGTACGGATGGCCTTGGCGAGATGTTCATCTTCATCGATGACATGTTGAAGGCCCCGGAGAAGATGTCGTAGCTTCTCCGCTCCGGGGAAGTACTGGACGACAAAGGGTACTCTGTCTGCCGTGTCCTGTGTTTGTCTTCTGAGGAGGTTGGTGCGGTTTTTCGCTGTGGCGCGTCGAAACTGTCGATCGATGAGTCGAGCGCCATATCCTGTTCTTATGAGGGCATCTTTCAGCGTCTGGAGGTGTCTGTTATGATCCTCCTCATCTGAGCAGATCCTGTGTATTCGGAGAGCTTGTCCGTAGGGGATGGCTTCTTTAACATGTTTGGGGTGGAAGCTGGAGAAGTGGAGCATCGTGAGGTTATCCGTGGGCTTGCGGTACAGTGAGGTGCTGAGGTGACTGTCCTTGATGGAGATGCGTGTGTCCAAGAATGCAACTGATTCCGGAGAGTAGTCCATGGTGAGTCTGATGGTGGGATGGAACTTGTTGATGTCATCATATAGTTGTTTCAGTGTTTGTTCACCATGAGTCCCAAGAAAGAAAATGTCATCGATGTATTTCGTGTATAGCATCAGTTGAAGGTCCTGTGCAGTGAAGAAGTCTTGTTCGAACCTGTGCATGAAGATGTTGGCATATTGAGGTGCGAATTTGGTCCCCATGGCTGTTCCGTGTGTCTGGATGAAGCATTGGTTGTTGTGGAGATTGGCCGTTGTCGGCGTTGAGTACTGAGGCAGTTGCTGCAATGCCATCATCGTGGGGGATGCTGGTGTAGAGTGCCGAGACATCCATTGTGACGAGGGGTGCTCCTCGTTCAACTGCTCCATGTGTGCTGAGTTTCTGTAGGAAGTCTGTAGTGTCACGACAGAAGCTAGGGGTTCTTTGTACAATGGGTTTCAGAGGTTCTCGCATAGGGTCCCATTGCCTGATATGATGGGATGGCCAGGTATCTGGCCTTGTGTATCTTCAGGAGGCAGTAGAGATCTCCAATGCGGGGAGTACGTGGGATGAGAGCACGGAGGGTGCTCTGAAGGTCCAGATCAAAGGTCTTGATCAGTCTGTTGAGTTGACGGGTGTCTTCTTGGGTCGGATAAAACACACCAAAGAAACAGACACCTCCAGACGCTGAAAGATGCCCTCATAAGAACAGGATATGGCGCTCGACTCATCAATTGACAGTTTCGACGCGCCACAGCAAAAAACTGCACCGACCTCCTCAGAAGACAAACACGGGACACAGTGGACAGAATACCCTTCGTTGTCCAGTACTTCCCCGGAGTGGAGATGCTACGACATCTTCTCCGGTGCCTTCAACATGTCATCGATGAAGATGAACATCTCGCCAAGGCCATCCCCACACCCCCACTTCTTGCCTTCAAACAACCGCACAACCTCAAACAGACCATTGTCCGCAGCAGATTACCCAGCCTTCAGGAGAACAGTGACCATGACACCACACAACCCTGCCACAGCAACCTGTGCAAGACGTGCCTGATCATCGACACGGATGCCATCATCTCACGTGAGAACACCATCTACCAGGTCAAAAATGCAATTGATGATGATCTGTCTGCCCCCTTAAAGGTTATAGAGAAGGGTGCATGGAGAAGAATATGAATCTTGTAACTCGGCCAACATTGTCTACCTGATAACGCTGCAGGAAAGGATGTCCCGAGGCATGGTACATTGGGGAAACCATGCAGACGCTATGACAACGGATGAACGAACACCGTTCGACAATCACCAGGCAGGAGTGTTCTCTTCCTGTTGGGGAGCACTTCAGCAGTCACGGGCATTCGGCTTCTGATCTTCGGGCGTTCTCCAAGGCGTCCTTCACGACACACGACAACGCAGAATCGCTGAGCAGAAACTGATAGCCAAGTTCCGCACAGATGAGGACGGCCTCAACCGGGATCTTGGGTTCATGTCACACTATCTGTAACCCCCACGACTTGCCTGGGCTTGCAAAATCTCACTAACTCCTGACTGGAGACAATACACATCTCTTTAACCTGTGCTTAACACTCTCTCCACTCACATTGTCTGTACTTTTAAGACTTAATTACCTGTAAAGACTCGCATTCCAACCATTATTTTGTAAATTGAGTTTGTGTCTTTATATGTCCTGTTTGTGAACAGAACTCCCACTTACCTGATGAAAGGGCAGCGCTCCGAAAGCTTGTGGCTTGTGCTACCAAATAAACCTGTTGGACTTTAACTCGGTGTTTTGAGACTTCTTACAAAACTACAGTGGTCAGAGAAGTGATACTGAGTAAACTCTTGGAGCTTCGGGCTGACAAGATCCAGGGCCCTAATAGACTTCATTCTAGGGTCTTAAAAGAAGTCCACGGTGCCTGGTCCCTGGTTGTCAGGGTCAGGAGAGATTAGTGCCTGTGGGACTTCTCGCTTGGGGGCGGGGGGGTGGCTTGGGGGCAGCAGGTGCATACCTGCCTCCAACCTGGTGAGGACATTCAAATCTATTGAAATCAGTTGTGATCAGGTTCTCGCCTGCTCTGTGAAAGAACCTTATTGGGGCAGGTGCAGCAAGCTGGGAGACCAGCAACGGGTTTGATGCCTGGCAAGAATCCCGATTTGGCCCTTTCACCTGGTTCAATGGGCCATTGCGAATCCCAGCTGGGGCTAGCTGCCCAGCGAAATGCCGCCAGAGTGCCTGTTCTCAGCTCCTAGCTCTTTGACAACCTATGTTGGCCTCATTCAGACTCCTAAATCTATAATTGCACTGGAATAGATCCAACCCTCGACAAGATGCACTGCAGGAATTCACCAAGGCAGCACCTGCCCCCATGACCAGCACCATCTGCAAGGACAAGGGCAGCAGATGCATGCTACTACCACCTGCAACTTCCACTCCAAGCCAGACACCATGCTATTTCACTGTTTCTTCATTGTCGCGGGGTTAAAATCCCCGATCTACCTCCCAAACAGCACTGTGGGTGTACCTACACCAAATGGACTGCAGCAGTTCAAGTAGGCAGCTCATCACCACCTTCTCAAGGGCAACTAGGGAATGGCAATAAAAGCCGGTCTCGCCAGCAACACCCACATCCCTTGAATAATTAAAACTCTCAAATAGTGTTATATGTAATTGCCTCATTCTTCGCCAAAAGATTTCCTCTGTATCCAGTTGAGTTGGAGTTTCCTCACTTGCTGCACTCAGAACCTATCTGGCAATGGCTTCTCTTCCCACCCCTGCACATCACCCCAGGATGGAAGTGTTAGGTTTTTTAGGGAATATAAAGACTGACAAATCCCCAGGACCTGATGGAATCTATCCAAGGCTGCTCAGGGAGACGAGAGATGAAATCGCTGGGCCTCTGATGCAAATCTTTGTCTCGTCACTGGACACAGGTGAGGTCCCAGAGGATTGGAGGATAGCTAATGTGGTCCCGTTATTTAAGAAGGGTAGGAAGGATAACCCGGGAAATTATAGGCCGGTGAGCTTGACGTCCGTGGTAGGGAAGTTGTTGGAGAGGATTCTTAGAGATAGGATGTATGCGCATTTAGAAAGGAATAAACTCATTAACGATAGCATGGTTTTGTGAGAGGGAGGTCATGCCTCGCTAACCTGGTGAAGTTTTTTGAAGAAGTGACTAGAATGGTTGACGAGGGAAGGGCCGTGGATGTCGTCTATATGGACTTTAGTAAAGCGTTTGACAAAGTCCCTCATGGTAGGTTGGTGCAAAAGGTTGGATCTCATGGGATAAAGGGGGAGGTGGCTAGATGGGTGGAGAACTGGCTTGGTCACAGAAGATAGAGGGTGGTAGTGGAAGGGTCTTTTTCCGGCTGGATGCCTGTGACTAGTGGTGTTCCGCAGAGCTCTGTATTGGGACCTCTGCTGTTTGTGATTTATATAAACGATCTGGAAGAAGGTGTAACTGGGGTGATCAGTAAGTTTGCGGACGACACGAAAATGGCTGGACTTGCAGATAGTGAGGAACATTGTCAGAGGCTACAGAAGGATATAGATAGGCTGGAAATTTGGGCAAAGAAATGGCAGATGGAGTTCAATCCAGATAAATGCGAAGTGATGCATTTTGGTAGAACTAATGTACGGGGGAGCTATACGATAAATGGCAGAACCATAAAGGGTGTAGATACGCAGAGGGACCTGGGTGTGCAAGTCCACAGATCCTTGAAGATGACGTCACAGGTGGAGAAGGTAGTGAAGAAGGCATATGGCATGCTTGCCTTTATAGGACGGGGCATAGAGTATAAAAGTTGGGGTCTGATGTTGCAGTTGTATAGAACATTGGTTCGGCCGCATTTGGAATACTGCGCCCAGTTCTGGTCGCCACACTACCAGAAGGACGTGGAGGCTTTAGGGAGAGTGCAGAGGAGGTTTACCAGGATGTTGCCTGGTATGGAAGGGCTTAGTTATGAGGAGAGATTGAGTAAACTGGGATTGTTCTCACTGGAAAGGCGGAGGATGAGGGGTGACCTAATAGAAGTGTATAAAATTATGAAAGGCATAGATAGGGTGAACAGTGGGAAGCTTTTTCCCAGGTCGGTGGTGACGTTCACAAGGGGTCATAGATTCAAGGTGAGGGGGGGAAGTTTAACACGGATATCAGAAGGACGTATTTTACACAGAGGGTGGTGGGGGCCTGGAATGCGCTGCCGGGCAAGGTGGTGGAGGCGGACACACTGGGAACGTTTAAGACTTATCTAGATAGCCACATGAACGGAGTGGGAATGGAGGGATACAAAAGAAGGGTCTAGTTTGGACCAGGGGGCGGCACGGGCTTGGAGGGCCGAAGGGCCTGTTCCTGTGCTATATTGTTCTTTGTTCTTTTTTGTTAATCTCCTCTTCTAACTGATCTGTGAGCTACTCCTTATGAACATCATTCACAACCGTGGGCTCAGTTTCTTCTCTAGCCCTCTGAGCTGTCTACTGCCAATGTACTTTCAGATTCTTGTCCAATATCCATCCATGGATGAGACCAAAGCCACTGTCTTCAGTCTCTGACACAAACACCATCCCTTTCCCCAACCATGTTCCCATGTCGAACCAACCATTTAAAATCTTGGCGTCCTGTCCAAGGTCAAACTGAGATTCCAACCCACATCCTGTCCATCATAAAGATTATCAACTTCCACCCCTGTAACGAGGCCCACGCAAGTCTCTCAGCTGCTGGAACTTTCATCCATCTCTTTGTTATCTCCCAGATTCAACTATTGCAGTTCTGCCCTGGCCAGATCTCCATCCTGTGCCGTCTTTTAAACTTCGGCTGATCTTCTGCCACTATCCTATCCCATACCAAGTCTGCTCAGCTGTTGCCTCTGTGCTCACTTGTTTTCATTGACCATTCATTTTAAAAACTTCACCCAACGACTGGAATCTGCTTCCACCACCCCGAGAGCCACTTGCATCCTAACAACTCACTGCAGTAAAGAACTACTGTTCTTTTGCAAATTATCTTAAATCTGTGCCCACTAATTATCGACTCTCCAGTCGGTGGGAGCAGTTTCTCTTTGTATAGTTTGTCAAAAACCCCTCAAGTTTTGAATACCTCCATTAAGTCTCCTTTTCAACTTCCATACTCTAAGGAGAAGAATCCCAGTTTCTCTAACATCTCCAAATAACTGAAGTCTGTCACCTCTGTTGTTTCAGATAAAGCTCGGCACAACATCGTGGGCCGAAGGGCCTGTTCTGTGCTGTACTGTTCTATGTTCTCTGCTAACATTCAATCTCTTTGGTGCACTCTCTCAGACTTAGGATCTTTGCTGAAGTCTGGTTCCCAGAATTGAACACAATCCATCAGCTGAAGCTCAGCAAGTGATTTGGAAAGATTTATCAGAAGTTGGATCTAATCTGTTCTATTTCAAACCCACCCAGTCATAAGAACAGTTCCTTCAAAGTACTTGTGCCAAGAGACCTTGTGCCGTTTAATCTGCATACCCTGATGGCTCAATATCAATCCCATGGATAAAACAACCTCTTCTGGATCATTAAGGAAAAAGGGCAGGGTATACGAACGTACAAAATTCGAGGCAGGTGTAGGACACTCGGCCCTTCGAGCCCACTCCGCCATTTGGAACTACTCACGTCCGAAGCTGTCTTCTCAGACTGCTGCAGTTTCTCTTGCGCACTCTTCAGTCCCTCTGATAACTTGTCCAGTTCATCTTCTGTACCTTTCATTTTCTTCTGTTGGCCCATCAATTCCTCTTCAACCTATTCAGGAGAAAGGACAGGAAACTGTAGGATCATATAGGAACATAGAAGCAGGTGTAGACCATTCAGCCCCTCAACCCTGCCTCAACATTCAATGAGATCATGGCTGGTTATCTACCTCAGTGCCACTTTTCCATGCTATCCCATAATCTTTAATGTCATTAGTATCCAGAAATCTATCAACTTCTGTCTTGAACACGCTCAATGATTGAGTTCCACAGCTTTCTGGGGTAGAGAATTCCAAAGATTCACCACCCTCTGATTGAAGAAATTCCTCCTCCATCTCTGTCTTAAATGGCCTGCCCTTATTCTGAGACTGTGGCCCCTTGTTATAGACACCCCCTAGCCAGGGAAAACATCCTTCTTGCATCTAACCAGGCATACCCTGTAAGAATTTGTTGGTTTCAATGAGGCCACCTCTCATTCTTTGAAACTCTAGTGAATACAAGCCAAGACATACCCGCCATCCCAGGAATCAGTCTAGTGAATCTCCATTTCACTTCCTCTATGGTGAGTATATCCTTAGACAAGGCGATAAAAAATGTACACATTACTTCAAGTGCAATCTCACCAAGGGTCTATACAGTTGCAGCAAGCCATCTTTACTCCTCAAATCTCCTTGTGGTGAAGGCCAACATACCATTTAACTTCCTAATTGCTTGCTGCACTTGTGTCTTAGCTTTTAGTGACTCATGAACAGGGACACCCAGATCTCTTTGGACGTCAACACTTCCCAACCTCTCACTGTTTAAGAAATATTTTGCCCTTCTGGTTTTTCTACCAAAGTGGATAACTTCCCACTTATTCACATCAAGTACCATCTGCCCTGTGCTTGCCCATTCACTTAGCCTGTCCAAATTTTCTTGAAGCCTCCTTGCATCATCCTCACAAATTGCATTCTCAACTAGGTTTGTGTTATCAGCAAATTTGGAAATATTACGATTGGTTCCAAAACACCACAGGATGAATATTCCCTTCTGCCCCTTCGTAGCGGGCGAGGGGTGGACCATGGAAAGGTCTGTTGACCTTGGGCGGGATTTTCCGGCTTCAGGGAGTGCGTGGCCAGAAAATCCCGCACCACAACTCCCAAATTGGGCAAAATTTCAGTTCTATTTTTTCCGTGTGTTGCTAAAATGTCTGTACATTGATTAAACTTTTACAAAACACAAAGAATAATGTTTGGGGCTGGAGGTTGGCAGTTAAAACTGTAATTGAACAACAGTGAGCGGTTAGAATCTGGAATGTACTGGCTGAGAGTCTGGTGGAGGCAGATTCAATTGCGGCATTGAAAAGTGAGTTGGATCATATATGAAGAGAGCAGATTTACAGGGGCAGGGGCAGCGAGTGGGAGTAGCTGAGCTTTGCTTCCTGAGAGCTGGTACGGTCACAGTGTGCAGAATGACCTGATTCTGTGCTGTAACCATACTACAATTCCAATCTATGTTGGATTTTAATTTCCATTTTTAAATAATATTCTCATTCTTTCAGAGAGCAGGACTTACATTATAATATACACTGTATGACATCACATTACAGTCTTGTATAATATATTCTATATCAAACTATCGCAATATACTGTCCACTTGATCACATTACCCCACTGTAACGTACACTGTGAATCACAGGATTTCATTATTATATGTACTATCCTTTTATAATATAAACACTACTCCAAATAATATAATAAGCATGGTGGCACAGTTGTTAGTCACTGCTGCCTCACAGCGCCGGGGACCCGGGTTCAATTCTGGTCTTGGGTGACTGTGTGGAATTTGCATGTTCTCCCTGTGTCTGCATGGGTTTCCTCCAGGTGCTCCAGTTTCCTCCCACAGTCCAAAGATGTGTAGGTTAGGTGGATTGGCCATGCTAAATGCGCAGGGTTATGGGGATAGGATGGAGGGGAGAGCCTGGATGGGATCCTCTTTCGGATAGTCAGTACAGACTCAATGGGTTGAATGGCCTCTTTCTGCACTGTAGGGGTTTTATGATTCTAATATACTCTGTATGTTAAATGTATACTCCATTAAATATAAATTAGAATTGGAAATCAGGAAATGGCAGTATTATTAATTAGTTATTTTGTACCACTCTCCACAGTACAGGATGTGGATACATTAAAAATACACTCAGGGAAGGAATTAACTAGAATCAATATAAAGAGTAACTAACGAGATTCAAGATAATCAAATCTCTGGAACCACATGGTTTCCACCCCAGGGAATTAAAGTAGGCGAGGAAATATCTTGCAAAACTCTCGATTCAGACATTGCCCCATGAATTGGAACATTGTCAATGTCACTAAGTACCTGCTATTTATCTATTTTTATCCTATCCAATGTCACTACTATATGTGTATTCCTGCATTAGTAGCATCCTCTTCTTTAGAAAAGACAGATGCAAATACTCATTCAGCATCTCAGCTCTGCCCTGAAATTCTATTTCAGTCCCAAATCAGCTCCACCCTTCCTGTAACTTACCATTTCACTATTGCTGTCTTTATAAAAGACTTCTGAGTTCGCTTTTGTGCTAGCAGCTAATTAGGCCCATTCTCTCTGCTTGTGCTTCTTAACCCTTTGTTTAGACCTCCTCATACGTTTTATATTCCGCTTGGTGCTCAACAGTGTAAGAACAGAATGACTTTGCCGCTGATATCAAATCTGTGTGAGTGAATGCACAGTAGATGATATTTGACTGTTTCAGGCAGATCTTAACATGTGAGCAGATTGGGTTCATGAATGGGATAATTTGTAGTGTCATGTATGTGGACAGAGCAAATGCTCAACATTCATGCACCTTTCAGGGAAAAACATTTAAAAAGGTGGAGAACAATCAAAGAGATTGGTGAGTTTGAATGCATGGATCTCTAACGGAAGATGAGCAATGCTGTGGAGTGGTAGATAGAGTAAATGGAATGTTGGGATGTGGGCATCACTGGCTAGGCCAGCATTAACTGCCCATCCCTAATTGCCCTTGAGAAAGAGGTGGTGAGCTTCCTTCTTGAACCGCTGTAGTTCATGTGGTATAGTTACACCCACCCACTGTGCTGTTAGGGAGGGAGTTCCAGGATTTTGACCCAGTAACAATGAAGGAAAAGTGATATATTTCCAAGTCAGGATGGTGAATGGCTTGGAGGAGACTTTTCAGGTGTTCCCTTCTATCTGCTGCCCGCCCTTGTTCTTCTAGGGAATAGGGGTAGAGGGTTTGGAATGTGTTGTGGAAGGAGCCTTGGTAAGTTCCTGCAGTATATCTTGTAGATGGTACACACGGCTATCAGTGTGCGTCAGTGATGGAGGGAGTGAATGTTTGTGGATGGCGTGGCAATCAAGCAGGGTTGCTTTGACCTGGATGGTGTTGAGCTTCTTGAGTGTTGTTGGAGGTGCACTCATCCAGGCAAGTGGACAGTATTCCATTACACTCCTGACTTGTGTCTTGTAGATTGTGGACAGGGTTTTGGGGATTAGGAGGTGAGTTACTTTCCACAGGATTCCCAGTCTCTTGTAGCCACAATATTTATATGGCTAGACCATGATGTTTCTATCATGGGACTTAATGGGATGGAGGGTTATAGGTAGGCCTAAAAGGTAGGGATATGTTCGGCACAACTTGTGGGGCCGAAGGGCCTGTTTTGTGCTGTAGTTTTTCTATGTTTCTATGTTTTCTATGTTTCTAATTCAGTCTCTGGTTAATGGCAACCCCCAGGATGTTGACAGTGGGGGGTTTTGTGATTGTAATGCAATTGAATGTCAAAGGGCAATGATTAAATTCTCTCTTTTTGGAGATGGTCATTTCCTGGTACTTGTGTGGCGCGAATGTTACTTGTCACTTGTCAGCCCAAGCCTGGATATTGTCCTGATCTTGCTGCACTTAGACACAGACTGCTTCAGTATGCGGGGAGTCACAAATATAGTGAACGTTGTGCAATCACCGGCGAACATCCCCACTTCTGACCTGATGGTGGACAGAAAGTCATTAATGAAGCAGCTGACAATGGTTCGGCCTGGAGACCTGACCTGAGGAACTCCTGCAGAGATGTCCTGGAGCTGAGATGATTGACCTCCAACCACCACAACCATCTTATTTAGTTCTAGGTATGACTCCAACCAGCAGAAAGTTTCCCACTAATTCCCATTGATTCCAGTTTTGCTAGGGCTCCTTGTTGCCACACTCGGTCAAACACTGCCTTAATGTCACCTCACCTTATTCTCACCTCACCTCTGGAATTCAGCTCTTTTGTCTATGTTTGAATCAAGGCTGTAATGAGGTCAGGAGCTGAGTGACCCTGGCGAAACCCAAACTGGGCGTCACTGAGCAGGTTATTGCTGAGCAAGCGATGCTTGATAGTGCTGCTGATGACCCCTTTCATCATTTTACTGGTGATTGAGAATAGACTAATGGGGTGGTAAGTGGCCAGGTTGGATTTGTCCTGCTTTTTGTGTACAGGACATACCTGGGCAATTTTCCATATTGTTGGGTAGATGCCCGTGTTGTAGCCGTACTGAAAGAGCTTGGCTAGGGGAGCGGCAAGTTCCGGAGCACAAATTTTTGGTCTTAATATTATCATTTACTTTATACTGTCACTTCTTGGTATCCCATTGGAATGAATCAACTTTACTGTAGACTGGCATCTGTGATGGTGGGGACAGGAGACTGTGATAGATCTTGAAGTGAATCTCGAGATGGCACAGTGACACAATGGTCAGCACTGTTGCCTCACAGCGCCTGGAACCAGCCTCGGGTGACTATGTGGAGTTTGCACATTCTCCCCATGTCTGCGTGGGTTTCCTCTGGGTGCTCTGGTTTCCACCCACAGTCCAAAGATGTGCAGGTTAGGTGGATTGGCCATGCTAAATTGCCCCTCAGTGTGCCAACATATGTAAGTTAGGTGATTTGCCCTTGTAGATGCACGAGGCTATGGGGAAATCCTGGGTAAGATGATCTTTTGGAAAGTCACTGCAGACTCGATGGGCCAAATGGTGTCTTTCTGCACTGTAGGGATTCTATAATCTTCTGATCATCTACTCAGCACTTTTGGCTCACGATAGTTGCAAAATCTTCAGCCTTGTCTTTTGCACAGATGTGCTGGGCTTCCCCATCATTGAGGATGGGGATATTTGTGGAATTTCCTCCTCTAATTAGTTGTTTAATACCCCATTACCATTCATGACTGGGAGTAGTAGGACTGCAGAAATTAGATCTGATCCATTTCTCGTTGATCCCCTGGCTTGGTGGTAGAATGGGGGATATGCCGGGCCCTGAGGTCTCAGATTGTGGTTGAGTACAATTCTGCAGCACCTCATGAATGCCCAGACTTGAGTTGCTGGTTCTGTTTGAACTCTATCCTATTTTGCATGGTGGTAGTGCCACACAACACAATGAAGGATATCCTCAAAGTGAAGTTAGAACTTGATTTCTATGCAGTGGTCACTCTTACCGATACTGTCATGGACAGATGCACCTGTGACTGGTAGATTGGTGAAGACAAGGTCAAGTAGGTTTGTTGGTTCCCTCACCACCTGCTACAGTCCCAGTCTAGCAGCTATGTCCTTTAGGACCTGACCAGTTCAGTCTTTGGTGGTACTACTGAGCCACTCTTGGTGATGGATATTGAAGTCCCACCTAAGTACATTCTGTGCCCTTGCCACCCTCAGTGCTTCCTCCAAGTGGTGTTCAACATGGAGGAGCACTGATTCATTAGTTGATGGGGAATGGTACATGGTAATCAGCAGGAAGTTTCCTTGCCCATGTTTGACCTGGTGCCATGAGACTTCATGGGGTCCAGAGTCAATGTTGAGGACTCTCAGGGTAACTCTCTCCTGACTGTATACCACTGTCCCGCCATCTCTGCTGGATCTGTCTTAGTGGTGACACAGGACATACTTAGGAATGGTAATGTTGGTGTCTGGGACATTATCTGTAAGATGCGACTCTGTGAGTATGATTATATCAGGGTGCTGATTGACTAGTCTGTGAGGCAGCTCTCCCAATTTTGGCACAAAGCCCCAGAGGTTAGTGAGGGGACCACTGCAGGACCAGCTGGGCCTTTGTCATTTCTGGTGCCTTGTTCATGCCAGGTGTTTTGCCCAGTTTTATTCTTATTTTTCTATGACAGTTTGATACAAATGAGTGGCTTACTAAGACAACTAAGAGTGTGGTTAAGAGTTAATCACTTTGCTGTGGGTCTGGAAACAGTAGACCAGACTGAGCAAGGACGGCAGAGTTTCTGCTCTGAAAGGAATTAGTGAACCAGATAAATCCATTCGTTTCATTCATCATTACTGGGACTTGCTTTTAATTCCAGATTTATTAATTAACTGAATTGAAACTTGCTGAAAAAGCAGTCATCTTGTCAAAGTTTTTGGCCTTGCACTCATCAGGACAAATTTGCAAGAATACCAAATCTCAGAGAGAACAACAATTGATACTGCATAAGAAGAGAGTGCTCATTTGAATTTAGATTCCCCTATGGTGGAATTTGAACTCGTCCCTGGCGCATTAATCCCAGCCTCTGGTTACCGGTCCTGTAATATTCTCACTTGGCTACCATCCCTGACAGCAGGTTGTTTGAAAATGCCAGCTCTGGAAAAAATTATGAAGGCAACAAATAAACCAACAGCAGGCACACCCAAAGGTGACAGAGAGGAAGGACGACCATGACACCTTTCCTGCAAACCTGTATAGGGTATGGATGTTAACTTGTTGCAGGGCAACACTCTCCAGAAGGAATTCATACATCGAATAATTTGCCAGGTGACCTGTCTAAGGAGTTTGTAGCTTTCAATATTCCATTCAGATGGCTGCTGCCTGACATTGGCTGAATGTCACAGCCAGTCTTCTCCACCAGTACAACGTTTAGCACAGCTGCCTTATAGCGCCAGGGACCTGAGTTCGATTCCCGGCTTGGGTGACTGTCTGTGTGGGGTTTGCACGTTCTCCCCGTGTCTGTGTGTGTTTCTTCCAGATGCTCCGATTTCCTCCCATACTCCAAAGGATTTGTGGGTTAGGTTGATTGGCCATGCTAAATTGGCCAAGGAGATTAGCAGGGTAAATACATGGGGCTACGGGGATAGGGACGGTGGGATTGTTGTTGGTGCAGGTTCGATGGGCCGAATGGCCTCCTTCTGCACTGTCAGGGTTCTATGAGTTCTCCCCGGTGTCCTGGCCAATATTTCTCTCTCAATCAACATCAGTAAACTAGACTATCTGCTCATTATCACTTTACAATTAGTTGGAGCTTGCTGTGTACAAATTGGCTGTTGCATTTCCTATGTTACAACAATAAATACACATCTAAAGTGCTTCATTGGCTGTAAAGTGCTTTGGGAAGTATTGACAAAGATTTTTTTTCTCATTTGAAGGCACCTTTGATTAATACAGGTTGAAGCAGCCTTCTTTGCAGTACTGGTGGTCTGATAGTTAACCCCTCGTATTTTCACCATGCTTGTGGTAATCATTATCTAACTGAGATTCAGAAGAAAGTCTTTGACAGGGTGGGTAGAGAGAAACTATTTCTTCTAGTCGGGAGTCCAGAATGGGAGGGTGAACATAGTCTTAAAGTGAAACATGCCGTTCAAGATGATGTCAGGAAGCAGAAAGGGGAATAGAAATCTGCAATTCTGACAATATTCTGGCAACAGTACTGAAGACTTGTGCTCTGGAACTTGCCGCACCCCTAATCAGATTGTTCCAGTACAGTTACAACACTGGCACCTACCCAGCAATGTGGAAAATTTCCCAGATATGTCCTGTACACAAAAAGCAGGACAAATCAAACACAGCCAATTACCGTCCGATCGGTCTACTCTCAATCATCAGTAAAGTGATGGAAGGGGTCATCCACAGTGCCATCAAGCAGCACCTGCTCAGCAATAACCTGCTCAGTGACGTTCAGTTTGGGTTCTGCCAGGGTCACTCAGCTCCTGAACTCATTACAACCTTGGTTCAAACATGGACAAAAGAACTGAATTCCAGAGGTGAGGTGAGGTGAGAGTGACAGCCCTTTACATCAAGGCAGCATTCGACCGAGTGTGGCATCAAAGAGCTCTAGCAAAATTGGAGCCAAGCGAAATCAAGGGCAAGCCCTCCGCTGGTTGGAGTCATACCTGGCACATAGGAAGATGGTTGTGGTGATTGGAGATCAATCATCTCAGCTCCAGGACATCTCTACAGCATTCCCTCAGGGTAGTATCCAAAATATCTTCAGCTGCTTCATTAATGACCTTCCCTCTATCATTGGGTCAGAAGAGGAGATATTCTCTGGTGACTGCACAATATTCAGTATCATTCATGACTCCTCAGATACTGAAGCAGTCCATGGAGTGTGATGGAATTCTTTCTCTCCCCTTGCTTGGATGAATGTAACTCCTAACAACACTCAAGAAACTCAACACTATTCAGGAAAAAACAGCCCCCTTGATTGCTACCCCTTCCACAAATATTCAATCCCTTCACCACTGACAAACAGTGGCAATTGTGCGTACCATCTACAAGATGCACTGAAGGAACTCACCAAGGTTCTTTAGACACCACGTTCCAAACCCATGACCACTGCCATCTAGAAAGACAGGAGCAGCAGATACCTGGGAGGATCACCACCTGGGAGGATCACCACCTGGAGGTTCCCCTCCAAGTCACTCATCATCCTGACTTGGAAATTTGTCGACATTCCTTCATTGTCACTTGGTCAATATCCTGGAATTCCCTCCCTAACAGCACTGTGGGAGTACCTACACTTCAGGGTCTGCAGCGGTTCAAGATGGCAGCTCACTTCTCAAGAGCAACTAGGGATGGGCAATAAATGCAAGATTAGCCAGGGATGCCCACATCCATAAATGAATCTCTACACCCTTCCACAGTTGGTGGTCTAAAGACTACAGCAAACAATGTAATTACACATTTTTTGTTCCTTCGCTCTAGTCAAATAGATTCTGACGGTGATCCTTCTGGAATATCATCTTTCTTCAGCACCGAAAGGCTCAAAGTCCTCAATCAACTCTGCCGTCTTCTCTCTTTCCTTCCTTTCCTATCTGTCTTGAAGATCAGGTGAATATCAACTGGGTGAAAAAGTAAGTGATGTTTAAGAGTGGATTTAAAATGGTTCTAAATAGATTAAGATTGGTGCTAATCTCATCTGAAAAATCAAATGCAAATAAGACTCAATGTCCACTAATATGAATAACATTCACAGCTCTTGGAACAACTTTATTTATATTTATCTCTAATTTGTGTCATTAATTTAGATTTATCCATAGTTTGTGTTTCCATGGGGCCCACTCGAGAGAGATTAATTTCTCTGCTATAGGACTCAGAGGCAATTTTTATTGATGGATTTCTGAGATTTCACACTCAGACATTAGTAACTGGGTAATACTTTACAGGGGATAATGAAGCTGCACATATAATCCGACTGTGTGTTGTATGTTTGTGTAAAAGGGTCAAAGACTGTTTAACACAATGGGTGTGAGAAGTTCTTTGATTGCTGAGATTGATTACTGAATTGCTTAGTATTTAAAACAATATCAAAGATGGTTCATTAGCATCGAATTTACAGGAGATTTTATACAATTTCCAATATATCCAACAAAACAATTAAACTTATTGCACTTGGCATTAAGACAGTTTATAAATATATAAAGACCCCTGTGATTTTCCATTCCATTTTGATGTGCACGCACTCACTATACACCCCCATGTCCCTCACCATTTTCTCTAACTTGTCCAAATAGGTTCAACAATTCATAGAAATCCCTTGGGCGGGATTTTCTAATCCCCTCATGGCAGGTTCCGCGGTGGTGGAAAGGGCACGCCATGCAAAACACCATAGACATCAGCGGGAGCGGAAGATCCCACCAGCAGCCAATGGCGAACAGCCTCCATCACTGGAAAGCACAGTGTGGGGGGAGGGGGAAATCCCACACTTTGTGTTTCTGTTGCTTCCAAATCTTTCGTTACAAAAAAAGGTCAAAGAAATCCTGAAATATGCAAATTCTAAATATAAATCATTTGAAAATCTTGATTAAATTGCAGCTTGTATTAATTCATGGGGAACCATTATCATATTTATAGTTGAGGCAGTTCTAATACAGGACACTTGGTCCATTGCTGTTATTTGTAGATATCCCAAATCCCTCTGAAAGCCCAGCTAATTCCTTGATTCTCCAATGATGCCATTTTGAATTGAGAGGATTAACGAGGTTGCTGACTGTTGAGTTGCTAATGATTGTGGAGTCTCTCGGGTCAGATTAATGGCATCAGGTGGCTCCAGTGTCATCTTCAGATGCAATGCAGCAGCTGCCCCATTCCTGTCTGAGATTAGCTACTGGAACCGTGGACCACAGTCAGGAGAAAGACGTAATGAAGTGACAGTCAGACATTCCCTGATAACTGGTATAGCTTTTATAACATCGAAAAGGTTCATTCCAGTATTTATGCTTTACACAAACCTCCAACTACCTTTCTTCATCTAACTTTTAAAAGATCCTTCTATTTTTTTCTCCCTCGTATTTATCCAGCTTCCATTGAAATACACGATCTCTACAGTGCAGAAGGAGGCCATTCAACCCATCAAGTCTGCAACAATTCTCTGAAAGAGCATCTTACCCAGGTCTCCCCCTTCCCCTATCTCCATAACCCCGCACATTTACCATGGCGAATCCACCTAACCTACACATCTTTGGATTGTGGGAGGAAACTGGAGCACCCGGAGAAAACCCACGCAGACACGGGGAGAACATGTAAACTCCACATAAACAGTCAGCCAAGGCTGGAATCGAACCCAGGTCCCTGGAGCTGTAAGGCAGCAATGTTAACTACTGTGCCACCATACCGCCCCAAATGCATATTCCCCTCAACCACTCTGTGTGGCAATGAGTTTCATATTCTCACCACCCTCTGGGAAAACAAGATTTGCTTGAAATCCCTGCTGGAATACTGACAATATCCATGTCTCCCTCGTGAGTAGAAACATGTTCTGTATGTCTAACATATCCAAATTTGCCAATATCACATGAGATGGGAAAAAATATTGATAGCTAAAGTGAATGGGCAAAACAGTGGCAGATAGATTTCAATGAAATAAATATATGGCTGTCAAATTTGGAACTAGAAAGGATAGAACTTCCTAAATGATGAAAAGCTAAAAGCAGTGAAAACCTTTAATCCAGATCGATAAAATATTAAGAACAGATTTTTTTTATTCATTAAATCATCACTGGCTGGGCCAGCATTTGTTGCCCATCCTTAACTTCCCCCTGAACTGAGAGATTTGTTCGGCCATTTCAGAGGGCACTTAAGCATCAACCACATTGCTGTGGGTTTGGAGTCACATGTAGGCCAGACCAGGTAAGGACGGCAGATTTCCTTCCCTAAAAGGCATTAGTGAACCTGATGGGTTTTACATCAATTGACAATGGTTTCATGGTCAACACAAGATTTTTAATTTACATTTCACTATCTGCTGTGGTAGGATTTGAACCCAGGTCTCCAGAGAATTACCTTGGATTTCTGGATTACCAGTCCAGTACCATTACACCCCTACAGAGAATAATCCGAAAAGTTAATGGAACACTGGCCTTCATTTCTAGAGGACTAGAATCAGGGGTAGAAAAGCTTCAGCTACACAAAACTCCCCAGTGAAACCACACCTGTGAAGAGTTCAGGATGCCACACCTTAGGAAGGATATAGTGACTTTAGGGTGAGTGGGGCATAGATTTACCAGAATGATACTGTCACTCCAACGGTTAAGTTAGGAGGAGAAATTACACAAACTAGTCATATTCCCTGGAATTTAGAAGGTTAATCAATGTTTTCAAGATATCATGGGGAGCAGGTAAGATAGAGAGAGCGAAACTATTCCCATTGGTTATAGAGTCAAGGACAGAGGCTTAAAATTAGAGCCAGCCTGTTGAGTGAAATTAGCAAAAACTGTGACACACAAAGGGTGGTAGAAGTCTGGAACTCTCTTTGCGAGCAACAATTAATACCAGATCAGTTATCAATTTTAAAACCTGCCTGCTGAAGTTTTATTGACCAAAGACAGTAAGGGATTTGAGACTTTAGCCTATGGAGTTACATCACAGATTAGCCTGAATCTCCTTGAATAGTGTGGAGAAAGCTCGAGGAGCCTCCCTCTGCCTGTTCCTGTGCTACTATATACAGCCTATCAAACACCTCCATCGTCTTAAAGATCTCAATCACGTCACCTCTCAGCCTTCTCTTTTCCAGAGAAATGGGCTTCAGAAAGAAATGCAGGGCTATGAAAGAGGAATGGAGCTAATCGGATAGCTCTTTCACAGTGTGCTAGCATAGATACAATGGGTCAAATAGCACCCTCTGTGCTGTAAGATTCTATAATTGTCTGAGGCTTTGAAGACATCATGTGTCCCATACTAGCACATAAAATCCTCTCGAAAGGCAGGTTATACTAACAGATAGTACACACACAGATGTATATCCGCACACACAGACACACACATACAGAACCGAGTGTACAAGGCAGGTTATACTAATAAATAGTGCACACACAGATGTATACACACACCCACATAAGAACCGAGCATACAAGGCAGGTTATACTAATATATAGTGCACCCACAGATGTATACCCGCACACACACACACACACACACACACACACACACATAGAGAACCGAGTGTACAAGGCAAGTTATACTAATAGACAGTGCACACAGATGTATACCTGCGCGCGCGCACACGCACACACACTCACACTGAACCGAGCATACAGGATTCACAATGTACTGTTCACTGACTGGTGTGTTTTAGTCTCTGATCTGGGAAAACCTGGCAGTTAGGAATTCACATTGGAATGTCTGGAATGATTCCACTTTCCATTCACACTGGCTGGAATGATTGACTAGATTAAAGCGTATCTCCCCAGGACTCTGCTGTGTCCCTGTCACTCAGTGAGTGGTGGAGAGCCCCCCAGGAGGAGCCCCGGTCTAGTTTGACCAGGCAAGCAGCACCAAATAAGGGCTCAGCAGATCAGCTCTATAATACAAGGAAATGGCAGGAATGTCTCACGGGAACGTTAAGTAAATGCTAAATGAGTTAATGGATTCATCCGCAGTTCAGTTGGTAGCATTCCCACCCCAGAGTCAGAAGGTTATGAGTTTAAATCACAGTCCCAATTGAACAGGAGGTGAGAGCTCTGGTTTCAGAATACTGAGCTAACAGGAGTAGCCCGCCCCGATGGGATTGGAGTGATGACCCTTCCCCCATTGCACTGAACCATTCCCCTCACTCCCCCAATAATAGGAAGGGATCAGAGAGATTGAAGATATTGGAATTAATTTAGTTTAATTTATTTGTTCATACGATGTGGGTGTCGTTGCCAAGGCCAGCGTTTATTGCCCATCCCTAATTACCTTTGAACAGAGTGTCTTGTACAGCCATTTCAAAAGGCAGTTAAGATTCAACCACATTGCGGAGTCTGGAGTCACGTGTAGACCAGACCAGGTAAGGATGGCAGATTTTCTTCTATAAAGGGACATTAATGAACCAGGTGGATTTTTATGATAATCAGCAGCGGTTTCATGGTCAACGTTATTGAGACTAGCTTTATATTCCAGATTTCTTAAATGAATTTAAATTCCTCGAGGTGGGATTTGAACCCATATCCCCATAGCATTAGTCTGGGTCTCTGGGTTACTAGTCCAGTAACATTACCACTCTGCTACCTCTCCCATCTCCCCAAAAATGAAAATCCAGAGATCTGAAATACACACAGCAGATCAAAGTCAAAATTAGCCCCACTATTTAATCCATTTCACTCACTCAGTGACCTCTCTGTACATCTACTGAACTTAATCCAGATCCTTCACACTGTCACTCAGTAACCCCTCTCCCCCCAGCACCCTGTGTTACTGACTGTATCTTTACTGATGTTAATCCAGCTCCCTCACACTGTCACTCAGTACCTCCTCCCCCCTCAGCACCTTATTACTGACTGTATCTCTACTAAGACCATAAGACCATAAGACATAGGAGCGGAAGTAAGGCCATTCGGCCCATCGAGTCCACTCCACCATTCAATCATGGTTGATTTCAACTCCATTTACCCGCTCTCTCTCCATAGCCCTTAATTCCTCGAGAAATCAAGAATTTATCAATTTCTGTCTTGAAGACGCTCAACGTCTCGGCCTCCACAGCCCTCTGTGGCAATGAATTCCACAGACCCACCACTCTCTGGCTGAAGAAATTTCTCCTCATCTCTGTTCTAAAGTGACTCCCTTTTATTCTAAGGCTGTGCCCCCGCGTCCTAGTCTCCCCTGTTAATGGAAACAACTTCCCTACGTCCATCCTATCTAAGCCGTTCATTATCTTGTAAGTTTCTATCAGATCTCCCCTCAACCTCCTAAACTCCAATGAATATAATCCCACGATCCTCAGACGTTCATCGTATGTCAGGCCTACCATTCCTGGGATCATCCGTGTGAATCTCCGCTGGACCCGCTCCAGTGCCAGTATGTCCTTCCTGAGGTGTGGGGCCCAAAATTGCTCACAGTACTCCAAATGGGGCCTAACCAGTGCTTTATAAAGCCTCAGAAGTACATCCCTGCTTTTGTATTCCAAGCCTCTTGAGATAAATGACAACATTACATTTGCTTTCTTAATTACGGACTCAACCTGCAAGTTTACCTTTAGAGAATCCTGGACTAGGACTCCCAAGTCCCTTTGCACTTTAGCATTATGAATTTTGTCACCGTTTAGAAAATAGTCCATGCCTCTATTCTTTTTTCCAAAGTGTACGACCTCGCACTTGCCCACGTTGAATTTCATCAGCCACTTCTTGGACCACTCTCCTAAACTGTCTAAATCTTTCTGCAGCCTCCCCACCTCCTCAATACTACCTGCCCCTCCACCTATCTTTGTATCATCGGCAAACTTGGCCAGAATGCTCCCAGTCCCGTCATCTAGATCGTTAATATATAAAGAGAACAGCTGTGGCCCCAACACTGAACCCTGCGGGACACCACTGATATTAATCCAGCTCCCTCACACTGTCACTTAGTAAACCCTCTCCTTCCAGCACCCTGTGTTCCTGACTGTATCTGTACTGATGTTAATCCAGCTCCCTCACACTGTCACTCAGTAACCCCTCTCCCCCAGCGCCCTGTGTTACTGACTGTATCTCTACTGATATTAATCCAGCTCCCTCACACTGTCACTCAGTAACCCCTCTCCCACCCAGCAACCTGTTACTGACTGTATTCGTACCGATGTTAATCTAGCTCCCTCACACTGTCAGTCAGTAACCCCTCTCCCCCCAGTGCCCTGTGTTCCTGACTGTATCTGTACAGACCGGTTAGCCTGACTTCGGTCATTGGCATGATTTTAGAGTCCATTATTAAAGATGAGATCGCAGAGTAGTTGGAAGTGCATGATAAAGTAGGACTGAGTCAGCACGGCTTTGTTAAGGGGAGGTCATGTCTGACAAATCTATTAGAGTTCTTTGAGAAGGTAACAAGGAAGTTAGATAAAGGAGAACCAGTGGACATGATTTATTTAGATTTCCAGAAGGCCTTTAACAAGGTGCTGCATAAGAGACTGTTAAATAAGTTAAGAGCCCATGGTGTTAAGGGTAAGATCCTGGCATGGATAGAGGATTGGCTGACTGGCAGAAAGCAGAGAGTGGGGATAAAGGGGTCTTTCTCAGGATGGCAGCTGGTGACTCGTGGTGTGCCTCAGGGGTCTGTGCTGGGACCACAACTTTTCACAATATACATTAAGAATTTGGAGGAAGGAATTGAAGGCATTGTTGCTAAGTTTGCAGATGATACAAAGATATGTAGAGGGACAGGTAGTATTGAGGAAGCAGAGGGCTGCAGAAGGACATGGACAGGTTAGGAGAGTGGGGAAAGTACTGGCAGATGGAATACAATGTGGAAAAGTCTGAAGTTATGCACTTTGGGAGGAATGGAGGCAAATGGGGAAATGTTTAGGAAATCAGAAACACATTGGGACTTGGGAGTCCTTGTTCAAGATTCTCTTAAGGTTAACGTGCAGGTTCAGTCGGCAGTTAGGAAGGCAAATGCAATCTTAACATTCATGTCGAGAGGGCTAGGATACAAGAGCAGGGATGTACTTCTGAGGCTGTATAAGGCTCTGGTCAGACCCCATTTGGAGTATTGTGAGCAGTTTTGGGCCCATATCTAAGGAAGGATGTGCTGGCCTTGGAAAGGGTCCAGAGGAGGTTCACAAGAATGATCCCTGGAATGAAGAGCTTGTCTTATGAGGAACGGTTGAGGACTCTGGGTCTGTACTCGTTGGAGTTTAGAAGGATGAGGGGGGGGATCTTATTGAAACTTACAGGATACTGTGAGGCCTGGATAGAGTGGACGTGGAGCAGATGTTTCCATTAGTAGGAAAAACTAGAACCAGAGGGCACAACCTCAGGCTAAAGGGACGATCCTTTAAAACAGAGATGAGGAGGAATTTCTTCAGCCAGAGAGTGGTGAATCTGTGGAATTCTTTGCTGCAGAAGGCTGTGGAGGCCAGGTCATTGAGTGTCTTTAGGGCAGAGATAGATAGGTTGTTGATTAATAAGGGGATCACGGGTTGTGGGGAAAAGACAGGAGAATGGGGATGAGAAAAATATCAGCCATGATCGAATGGCGGAGCAGACTCGATGGGCCGAGTGGCCTAATTCTGCTCCTATGTCTTATGGTCTTATATCTTATAATGTTAATCCAGCTCCCTCACACAGTCACTCATTAATCCTCTCCCCCAGCTCCCTGTGTCGGTGGCTTTAATTCCATTGAGAGTCAATGTGTTCTGCTCAATACTTTCTGTCAGGTAGAATCCTGTGCCACTAACTATAGCCCCAAATCATTGATCAATGTGTTCATTGTCCTTTGTTTTGATGAAGAATTTGGTGCAATATTAATTTTATTCATTAGATAAAAACAGGTTAAAACTAAGAGCTAACTACTGCGGATGCTGGAATATGAAACAAAAACAGAAAATGCTGGGAAACCTCAGCAGGTCTGACAGCCTCTGTGGAGAGAGAATAGCCAACGTTTCGAGTCAGGGTGACTGTTTGTCAGAGCGGATGTGAGATAAAAACAGGTGACGTCAGTGGGCTCATTTACACCTTCCCAATTAACCTTTCCAGATAACGGGCAACCAATCAGATATCTGTTTATCCGATCCCACCCTCCTGGTGTAATGTTTCCTTCTGTGACTTAAAGCCAATCGGTATTTAATTATTTGCTGCATAATGTTCTGAAATGTTAAAGGGGCAAAAAAAAGGAAAGCTGTTATCCTGAGAGTCCATGTTAAAACTGCTCACATCAGCTGATGGCCTGTGAGACAGACGATAGAAAACGACCAGGTTTATCCTAACATTCATTATTTTAGCTGTTTAATAATGAAATGGAGTCAGATGACAAGATGCATTGGAGGTTATTTATTGTTAGTGTTATTGTGTCAACACTGATGTGAGTGTGGTTGCGAATGAGCCCGTATTTATAAGTTAGACAAAGACCCCGGGCGCATTGTTGACGGTGACACCAGCTGTGCAGTAATGAAAGATTCTGTTTCAGTTCTCATTGGTCAGCGATACAGGTTAGCAGACAGAAAACTCAAAGAAGGTGTGCTCTGTCAAACATCCCTCTCCTAATGACTGCTGCATGATTCCTGCACCCACATGGTGAATTTCCTACATGCTTGGCTCATGTGTTATATGATGAATGCATGTCCTCTGTATGATCAGTGTGTGTCTCCCATATGATGGTGAGTCTCCTATGTAAGTGGTATGCTCCCCAGGACCTGATGTTTGTTAGAGAATGTGTTCTGGAGCACAGAGATTTCATTTAAAATCAGACACCCTAACTAACAGCATTCCAGTCACCTGCACCGACATTCAGACGTGGCTCCAATCCAGGAATCCGATCCCACCCTCCTGGTGTAATGTTTCCCTCTGTGACTTAAAGCCAATCGGTATTTAATTATTTGCTGCAAATGTTTTGAAATGTTAAAGGGGCAAAAAAAAGAAAGCCTGTTATTCTGAGAGTCCATGTGGTCCCAAAAAGTTCCCA